>NW_025307145.1:0-728 GCF_018294505.1 Triticum aestivum
CAACAACTATGGAAATCGCTTTGGGACCCCAAAACAGTTAGTAATAGTCCATAAAACGGGTCAGAATCGATAAAAACCGCGGGTGTTGATGACCGAAACGTAAACGCACCCCAGGGTTCGTTAATCGTGGAAATCACTCCGGGACCCCAAAACAGTAAGTAATAGTCCACGAAACGGGCTAGAATCGGCCAAATTTGTGAGTGTTGATGACCGAAACGTAAACGCACCCCAGGGTTCGTTAATCGTGGAAATCACTCCGGGACCACAAAACAGTGAGTAATAGTACATGAAACGTGCCAGAATCGGCAAAAACTGTGAGTGTTGATGACCGACACGTAAACGCACCTTGGGGTTCAACAACTACGAAACCGGTTTGGGTCCCCAAAACGGTGAGTAATAGTCCATGAAACGCGTCAGAATCGACCAAACCCGCGAGTGTTGATGGCCGAAACATAAACGCACCCCAGGGTTCGTTAATCGTGGAAACCTAACCGGGACCCCAAAACAGTGAGTAATAGTCCACGAAATGGTCCAGAATCGGCCAAATCTGTGAGTGTTGATGACCGACACGTAAGCGCGCCTTGGGGTTCAACAACTATGGAAATTCGTTTGGGGCCCAAAAACGGTGAGTAATAGTCCACGAAATGGGTCAGAATCGGCCAAAACCGCTATTGTTGATGACTAAAACGTAAACGCACCCCAGGGTTCGTCAATCGTGGAAATCACTC
>NW_025307146.1:0-728 GCF_018294505.1 Triticum aestivum
GTAATGCATGAAAAATAACAAATGAAGTCAGAAAGGGTTGAAAATTGATGATGTGGATTTGAATGGTGCATTTTGAACACAGAAAAAAGTATGGAGTTCAAATAAGTTCAAAAAAATGAAATCCCTTTGAACAGACGAGTTTCCGTATTAAACCCTGATTATTCGAAAGAGATTGTCCGTTTTGTACACGAAGTGCATCCAGTTTTTGTCATAAGGCTCTCTACTTTCTTGCACATGCTGTGTGGGTGAAATGATGATACCATGCCAACTATCAACCTTTTCAGAGTTCATTTGTAGTGCTTTTCAATTTCAGGGTCTTATAGCTCAAAATAATCAGTAAATGCATGAAAAATAACAAATGGAGTCAGAAAGAGTTGAAAATTGATGATGTGGCTTTGAATGGTGCATTTTGAACACAGAAAAAGTATGAAGTTCAAATAAGTTCAAAAATATGAAATCCCTTTGTAACAGACGAGTTTCCGTATGAAACCCTGATACTTCGAAAAAGATTGTCTGTTTTGTACATGATGTGCATCCAGTTTTTGCCGTAAGCCTCTCTACTTTCTTGCACATGCTGTGTGGGTGAAATGATGATACCATGCCAACTATCTACCTTTTCAAAGTTCATTTCTTGTGCTTTTCAATTTCAGGGTCTTATAGCTCGAAATAATCAGTAAATGCATGAAAAATAACAAATGGAGTCAGAAAGGGTTGAAAATTCATGATGT
>NW_025307147.1:0-728 GCF_018294505.1 Triticum aestivum
AGGGGAGCGTCGCCGCCGAACCCCCTCGCCGGCGGTGAACCCCGCGAGAGGATAAGGGCGCCAGCGGCCCCCGCTCCCTCGGGCCTCTCTCCCACTCACACCGCTCTCCCTCTCGGCCCCCGCGCCTTCCTCTTCCCTCCCCCGGATCCGCGCCGCTCCCCTCTTCCCCACGCCCGACGCGCTCGCCGCCGTTCCCGTCGTTCACGCGGCCACCGTGCCCCACTCGCCACCCCGCCGTGTCGTACGACGTCGCCGCCCTCGACTACACCCCCTCCGCCTCTCCTTCGAGGCTCGGAGCCACTGCAACCGCCTCCCCGAGCTCGCCTTCAACCTCGGACGCCGGCGACCCCCCTTCTTCCCCGGCGACGACCTGCTGCTCCTAAGAACCCACGGGCCTTTCTTGCGCCGCGCGGTGAGCTCCTCTACCTCCTCCCCCTCTCCGCTAGCTCGCTCGCGCTCCGTAGCTGCTTCCCCGCGCGCGCCCAAACGCCACGCCGCGGAGCTCGCCGCCGGCGTGTCTCCGGTGACCAAATGGTCACGGGCGTTGGCCCGCTAGCCCGACCGCACCGTGCCGCACCCACCTAGCTAGCTAGTTCGGCCGTTCGCGCGCTCTAGCGTAGCTTCCGTCGGGCACCCGTAGCACCTCGCCGCCGGCGAGCTTGTAGCGGTCGCCCCCGGCCGTTCCAGCCCCTCCGACCACCGCCGTTGGACGCGCGACGTCGAGCCGC
>NW_025307148.1:0-728 GCF_018294505.1 Triticum aestivum
CAATCGTCTTTGTAGTGGAGCTGGGAGGGGCAAGGATAAGGGACGAAGACCGGGGTAACATGTCGGATGCGATCATACCAGCACTAAAGCACCGGATCCCATCAGAACTCCGAAGTTAAGCGTGCTTGGTCGAGAGTAGTACTAGGATGGGTGACCTCCTGGGAAGTCCTCGTGTTGCATTCCCTTTTTAATTTTTTTCGCGCCGCTTGCAAAACAAAACGCACGTGTAAGTAATATATTTACCGTGTTTTATTATTTTGCACGAGTGCGGTAAGTCATAGCTGGGTGCTCACGATTCACGGGTCCAGCGTCGGCGTTGTGGCGCGGCAAGCGTGCACTGGTGCGGTTGAGAGGGAGGGGTGGAAACCGCGTTAAACTCGTCTCCATAGTTGAGAGGGAGCGGCGAAAGCAATGTACAATCGTCTTTGTAGTGGAGCTGGGAGGGGCAAGGATAAGGGACGAAGACCGGGGTAACATGTCGGATGCGATCATACCAGCACTAAAGCACCGGATCCCAACAGAACTCCGAAGTTAAGCGTGCTTGGGCGAGAGTAGTACTAGGATGGGTGACCTCCTGGGAAGTCCTCGTGTTGCATTCCCTTTTTAATTTTTTTCGCGCCGCTTGCAAAACAAAACGCACGTGTAAGTAATATATTTACCGTGTTTTATTATTTTGCACGAGTGCGGTAAGTCATAGCTGGGTGCTCACGATTCACGGGTCCAGCGTC
>NW_025307149.1:0-728 GCF_018294505.1 Triticum aestivum
TGCACTTCGTGTACAAAACGGACAATCTCTTTCAAAGTATCAGGATTTCAACCGGAAACTCGTCTGTTACAAAGGGATTTCATTTTTTAAACCTTATTTGAACTCCTGACTTTTTGTGTGTTCAAAATGCACCATTCAAAGCCATGTCATCATTTTTCAATCCTTTCTGACTTCATTTGTTATTTTTCAGGCATTTACTAATTATTTTGAGCTATAAGACCCTAAAATTGAAAAGCATTTCAAATGAACTCTGAAAAGGTTCAAAGTTGGCATGATATCATCATTTCATCCACATAGCATGTGCAAGAAAGTTGAGAGGGTTACGGCAAAAACTGGATGCACTTCGTGTACCAAACGGACAATCTCTTTCAAAGTATCAGGATTTCATCCGGAAACTCGTCTGTTACAAAGGGATTTCATTTTTTAAACCTTATTTGAACTCCTGACTTTTTGTGTGTTCAAAATGCACCATTCAAAGCCACATCATCATTTTTCAATCCTTTCTGACTTCATTTGTTATTTTTCATGCATTTACTAATTATTTTGAGCTATAAGACCCTAAAATTGATAAGCATTTCAAATGAACTCTGAAAAGGTTGAAAGTTGGCATGATATCATCATTTCATCCACATAGCATGTGCAAGAAAGTTGAGAGGGTTACGGCAAAAACTGGATGCACTTCGTGTACAAAACGGACAATCTCTTTCAAAGTATCAGGATTTCATCCG
>NW_025307150.1:0-728 GCF_018294505.1 Triticum aestivum
TTTGAATGGTGCATTTTGAACACACAAGGAGTCTGGAGTTTAAATAAGTTCAAAATAATGAAATCCCTTTGTTACAGATGAGTTTTCGTCCGAAACCCAGATACTTCGAAAGAGATTATTCGTTTTGTACACGAAGTGTATCCAGTTTTTGCCGTAACCCTCTCAACTTTTTAGCACATGCTATGTGGGTGAAATGATGATACCATGCCAACTTTCAACCTTTTCAGAGATCATTTGTAGTGCTTGTCAGTTTTCATGGTCATTTAGCTCAAAAATATGAGTGAATGCCCGAAAAAGACCAAATGAAGTCAGAAAGGGTTGAAAACTGCTTCTGTGGCTTTGAATGGTGCATTTTGAACACACAAAGAATCTGGAGTTCAAATAAGTTCAAAATAATGAAATCCCTTTGTAACAGATGAGTTTTCATCCGAAACCCTGATACTTCGAAAGAGATTGTCCGTTTTGTACACGAAGTGCATCCAGTTTTTGCCATAACCCTCTCAACTTTTTAGCACATGCTATGTGGGTGAAATTATTATACCATGCCAACTTTCAACCTTTTCAGAGATCATTTGTAGTGCTTGTCAGTTTTCATGGTCATTTAGCTCAAAAATATGAGTGAATGCCCGAAAAAGACCAAATGTAGTCAGAAAGGGTTGAAAACTGCTTCTGTGGCTTTGAATGGTGCATTTTGAACACACAAGGAGTCTGGATTTCAAATAAGTTCT
>NW_025307151.1:0-728 GCF_018294505.1 Triticum aestivum
TTCGAAGTAACAAGCGGCGCAATCCGGGTAATCTATCGCAGACAAACAACAAGCATACAATAAGTACTCATCTAATGCACAGGGAAATCTCGAATAAAAGATCTAACCAGAGAGTTCAACTTAAGAACTCCGGTTGCAAAGAAAGAACGAAAAACAAACGGCGGAAGAAAAACAACTCGGTTCTAGCAAGTTGAAACTAGGTCAAAATTTTACTGTAGCAAAAGCTTGTTCAAGTTGATTAGACGGAACGGCGGTTTCGAGGCGAAACTCCAGGCGCTTGAATCACCTGATTCCGATAAACGGGCAAGAAGATAGACTAGAAAGAAGATCGGATCTGAAATCACGATCGGAAGAATCGCGGAATAAATCCGACGAGAAAAGAGAACGACGAACGGTTAAACGAACGGACGTTCATTAACCTAGAAGAATCCGGTGATCACGTTCGTTAGGACGAACGGTCCGGCGAACGGTCCAAAGCAACTAAATCGGAAAAGAAAACAAATCCGATCTAGGGTTTCGGAGAAGAAAAACCGAACGAAAAACCGATCTAGAAAACCGGAACGGTTTAGAGAAGAAAAGAATCGGAACGATTAGAAGAAAACGATCCGAGAAAAGAATAGATGTAGCGCGGGGCAACCTTGGCGAGGTCTCCGGTGAGCGGGGCTCCGGCGGCGTCGGCGTAGGGCGGCGGCGTGGGCAAGGTGCGGCGGCGCGGGTGTGGGGTGGCG
>NW_025307152.1:0-728 GCF_018294505.1 Triticum aestivum
GATGTCATCAATTTCCAACATGTTCTAACATCATTTGTTGTTTCTCAGTGATTTACCTAATTGTTTAGGAGAGCTAAATGACCGTGAAATTGAAAATCACTACAAAATGAACTGTGAAAATGTTGAAACTTGGCATGGTATCATGATTTCACCCGCATAGCATGTGCGAAAGAGTAGAGAAGGTCACGGCAAAAACTGGACGCACTTCGTGTACAAACTGGAGAATCTCTTTCGGAGTATGAGGGTTTCATATGAGAACTCATCTCTTACATGGGCACCTCAATGTTTTTTAAACTTATTTGAACTCCGGAATTATTTTGTGTTCAGTATGCAGCATTGAAAGCGATGTCATCAATTTCCAACATGTTCTGACATCATTTGTTGTTTTTCAGTCATTTGCCTAATTGTTTAGGAGAGCTAAATGACCGTGAAATTTAAAATCACTACAAAATGAACTGTGACAATGTTGAAACTTGTCATGGTATCATGATTTCACCCGCATAGCATGTGCGAAAGAGTAGAGAGGGTCACGGCAAAAACTGGACGCACTTCGTGTACAAACTGGACAATCTCTTTCGGAGTATCAGGGTTTCGGACAAGAACTCATCTGTTAAACGGGCACTTCAATGTTTTTTAAACTTATCTGAACTCCGGACTTCTTTTGTGTTCAATATGCAGCATTCAAAGCGATGTCTTCAATTTCCAACATGTTTTGACATCATTTGTTG
>NW_025307153.1:0-728 GCF_018294505.1 Triticum aestivum
AAATTGTTATATGGTGCAATTATGGCTATTTAAACTTGTTCTTGACAACATTTTGTTGTAGTTCCTGTAGTTTCTTTAATTGTAACATCGTTGGTTTGCTCTATCTGCTGAAAACTAGGTTGGCCAAAGATGGCTTGTTTGTATATTAATTGTGAAACACGTCACAAAACACTAGCTTGTAAAGCACTTGGTGGTCTTTTTTTATTGGTGGCATGGATCATGTGCTGTGAGATCTTTTGTTAATCAATCACCTGGATTATGAGTTCTGTATATGATGCGTCCTTGGGATTTATACGTACATGTGTGGTCGAAAATCCTGCTGGGACCTCTTGTCCTACTTGCTTTTCCTGTAAGTAGTCATAATTAATTCGATATAAATCAAATGGTAGCCTGTGTCTTACACGCTTGACATGTCCATCAACTAGTTTCCCTTTTCATATTGGTCACCTCTGTATTTTTTGGGAGGCCTTCTGTCATTGTCATGATGCCTAATTGTCTGTGGGTTGCTCCATGTTTACTTGGAGTTAGTATGGACTTCATGTTCTTGTGCAGGTCTTTCTCCTGTATTTAATGTTAAAGATCGAGGAATAGGTTGAAAGTGGTTTGTTGTGCATAGTTACATTCTTTGTAGAGCCAACATTGCTTTGGCATGATATATTGTCCTTTATGGGTTGCTTCTTTGTGATACTCTTATTACTTGGGCATTAATTTATCTTACCATTAGTTTA
>NW_025307154.1:0-728 GCF_018294505.1 Triticum aestivum
AAAAAATGAAATCCCTTTGTAACAGATGAACTTCCGTATGAAACCCTGATACTTCGAAAGAGATTGTCCGTTTTGTACACGAAGTATATCCAGTTTTTGCCGTAAGCCTCTATACTTTCTCACACATGGTATGTGGGTGAAATGATTATACCATGCCAACTTGGAACCTTTTCAGAGTTCATTTCAAATGCTTTTCAATTTCATGGTGTTAAAGCTCAAAATAATCAGTAAATGCATGAAATATAACAAATGAAGTCAGAAAGGGTTGTAAATTGATGATGTGGCTTTGAATGGTGCATTTTGAACACAGAAAAACAAATGGATTTCAAATAAGTTCAAAAAACTTGAAATCCATTTGTAACAGACGAGTTTCCGTATGAAACCCAGATACTTCGAAAGAGATTGTCCGTTTTGTACACGAAGTGTATCCAGTTTTTGCCGTAACCCTCTCTACTTTCTCGCAGATGCTACGTGGGTGAAATGATGATACCATGCCAACTTGGAACCTTTTCAGAGTTCATTTCAAATGCTTTTCAATTTCATGGTCTTATAGCTCAAAATACTCAGTAAATGCATGAAACATAACAAATGAAGTCAGAAAGGGTTGTAAATTGATCAATTGGGTTTGAATGGTGCATTTTGAACACCGAAAAACAATAGAGTTCAAATAAGTTCAAAAAATTGAAATCCCTTTGTAACAGACGAGTTTCCGTATGAAACGCTGATAC
>NW_025307155.1:0-728 GCF_018294505.1 Triticum aestivum
GAGAGAGAGAGAGAGAGATGGAGAGAAAGGGAGAGGGACCAACAAGGTTCGGATGCGTGCGACAGAATTGAAGATTGTCGGCGAGAGAGAGAGAGAGACAGAGAGAGAGAGAGAGAGAGAGAGAGAGAGCAACAGTCCGGGAGAGGGGGAGGTCGCGTTTTATGCATCAAAGACTGATATAAACCATGTTTTGATATAAACTTGCATTCAAATATTTAAATTGGAGAACATGTTGTCTGCAATCCACACATGAACAGATATATGTGTATATCAAACAAGTTCATTAATTTGAATTTCAACATGTTCATGGAGTACTATAATACTGTACAACATGCTACTCGATTGAGGTGTTCAATTTTGGATTTAGTTCACTATTTTGACCTACTGAACGAGCTATTTCATTGAATCGAGATATGCCATTTTTGGTTTGATTCACGTTTTTGAGTGGGTCAACTATTTGTCATATAGTAAATCGCTAGCAACGAGCATGTAACAACACATTACTCCCGAGCATCATCTCTCCATCTAAAAAAGAAGTGGCAAGCTAATATTTCAAAATTTGATTCGAATCGACTTGGTAAGGTAGATGTGGATGCTCGTTCTCCCAAAATTTGAACAAACCGTTAAACATCCTCTCTGCTCGGTGGAATTCGCCCGAGCAAATAAATGGGAGATGCGAAATTACCGTCCTATGTGGGACACGCATCAATTGGCCCGTTGTACATCGA
>NW_025307156.1:0-728 GCF_018294505.1 Triticum aestivum
AAATCGCTCTCGCACCCTAAAACGGTGAGTAATAGTGCACGAAACATACCAGGATCGGCCAAAATTGTGAGTGTTGATGACCGACACATAAACGCGCCCCGGCGTTCGTCAATCGTGCAAATCACTTCAGGACCCCAAAACAATGAGTAATAGTCCACGAAACGGGACATAAACGCACCCCAGGGTTCGTCAATCATGGAAATCACTTCAGGACCCCCAAAAAGTGTGCAATAGTCCACGAAACGGGCCAGAATCGGCCGGAACTGCGATTGTTGATGACCGACACGTAAGCGCACCTTGGGGTTCAACAACTATGGAAATCATTTCGGGGCCCCTAAACTGTGAGTAATAGTCCACGAAACGGGTCAGAATTGGCCAAAGCAGTGAGTGTTGACGACGGACACGTAAACGCACCCCAGGGATCGTCAATCGTGGATACCCCTCTGGGACCCCAAAAAGGTAAGTAGTAGTGCACGAAACGGAGCAGAATCGACAAAAACTTCGAGTGTTGATGACCGACACGTAAACGCACCCCGGGGTTCGTTAATCGTGGAAATCAATCCGGGACCCCAAAACAGTGAGTAATAGTCCACCAAATGGGCCAGAATCGGCCAAAACTAAGAGTGTTGATGACCGACACGTAAGCACACCTTAGGGTTCAACAACTATGGAAATCGTTTCAGGACCCCAAAACGGTGAGTGATAGTCCACGAAACGGGTCAGAATTG
>NW_025307157.1:0-728 GCF_018294505.1 Triticum aestivum
TTTGAATTTTTTTGAATTTTTTTTTGATTTTCCCCCTAATTTTCAAATTTCTGAATTATTTTAACCTCAAATCTCTAACCACCCCTCATCGCTGCAACACGCGACCCGTCATGACAAGGCGTGGCATGGCGAGGCGGGCGGCGAAGGAGGAGCGTGGGAGAACCACTTCTCTTCTAAAGCTCAAACTAGCATGTGGAAGAGAATCCCTTCTAAGGAGGTCCAGCTCCTCTCCAATTAGCGGTATAAGACTAAACTTCCCACCACATCCATTGCCATTTAACCCACACAGGCCCTTAGAGATTTTCTGACTTGTTAGATGGGCCCTAGACCCATCCTAATATTTCAACAATCCCCCACCAAATCTCAAGGGCCCATACTGTCCATTGTTCCAAACACTGTTTTGATATACCAGTATTTCAGTGGAGACCTATTAATAAGGTTGAGCTCCACCTAGAGCAAGTAACTACACTCGTTCCCAACTGAATAATGGACTATACCTTGAATTGCCAGTTTGACATAAAGAAGTTTCACCACACACTACTAGGGAAAAGCCTAGCAGCAGCGCGGGTTTTGGGCCTATTAGAAGCGCGGGGGCCGGTGCTACTAATAAGGTGCTACAACTAACGTATAGCAGTAGCGCGGGTGCCACCCGCGCTACTACTACGCCTGTTAGTAGTAGCGTGGGTAAAAACCCGCGCTACTACTAATCTCTAATCTCTGTTTTTTTT
>NW_025307158.1:0-728 GCF_018294505.1 Triticum aestivum
GAAGACACTGGTATCCGTGTACTCGGCGATGGCCGCAGTACGCTCGACAAGGGCACCTTCCACAGCCTCCAGCTCGGCCTGCGCCTCTGACCGGAACGCGGCCAGTCGGCCCAGGTCCATCCCCGGATACCATGCCTTGACGAACTCCAAGGCCGGCGCGCTCCGGCCCGGGCCGAGGAACCCTTCCAGGCCTCAAGACGGCCGGCTGCGACCTCCAACCAATCGGCAGTTCGGCTGGCGGTGCGCAGAGCTGGCATGTCTGGCCACAGGGCGGCGACCGCCTAGGCGCTGGCACGCTGAAGCCGGTGCATCCGCCGGTGGGCCGGACGAAGACGGGCCTCGATGCTCAGAAGCTGCTCATCGACGGTCAAGGGATTGGCGGTAATCACCTCACCGTTTGCCCTTCGCGCCTCACGATCAGCCTCGATGGCCAGAGGGACTGCCTGTGAGTGGCCAGGGAAGAAGTCTGCCAAGACAAAAAAGAAGCAAGTCGAAAAATCAGAAGTCAGCCTGACACATAGTCGGAAATTCAAAGAAAGGAAGCTCACCATCGACGATATCCTCAATCTCATGGAAGCCGGAGGTCAGCATCGCCTCCTTGTCGGTCCAGGAGGAGCGCTCGCTCTCGAACTCGGCCAGAAGAGCGGCCTCTTTCTGCGTCTTCTTGAGCAGCTCCTTCTGCTCGGCTAGCTACGCAGTAAGCAGATCACGCTCCGCAGCAAGTTTGC
>NW_025307159.1:0-728 GCF_018294505.1 Triticum aestivum
AGATTCGGACTGCACAGACATACCTGACTCAAAACGCACACAAGTTTTTCATACGGACTCCGAATTGGGTGATTCTTTTTTTGTTGGAAACTAGATTTCGTGCACTTTCCAACCCAATTGGAATCACCTTCAAATTCGTCCAGAGCGTTGAGTTGTGGACGAAACAATCTGATGCTGCAGCAGAATCCGAGTCAAACTACAAGTCCAAAGGTGTTACATCACCTCCACTTGGGCCCATGAGCCTTGTACGACCTAGGGTTAGTTTTAGGCTGCCTTGGGACGTCCTCCCACCTCCTTGGCCGCCACCCCTTGCTCCTATATAAGTAGATCCATCTAGTAGCTTTTTCCTTGGGATTTGTTTAGTTAAAAGTTAGCCATTGCAACTTCGTGTACTTCGTTTGTGTCCAACGACCAGACCAAGACCGCTTCCGGATCCCCACCTTTATCAATACTTCATATATATTCGCAATATTCAGATTGCTTTTATCATATTCTTGCTCGTTCTTCGGTTGCTTGCAGGAATAGACCTTCGTGGTCAGGTTGATCGTGCTCCGGCGTGGTCAATAACATCAGGAGATTGGTTTAGCGATTGCTAAGGCGCAACGTCGTGCACGTTTGTAGTCGGATCGTCAAAGTCGTCTCCACCAAATCGGTAGTATCATCTCATCGAAAGATCGGGACACCCCGCCTCTATCAAACAACAACAACAACAACAACAACAACAACAA
>NW_025307160.1:0-728 GCF_018294505.1 Triticum aestivum
GTCAAATAGATGCAGGTCTAGAAATGATTATTGGGGCTCTATCATCCATCCATACATCCAAGTTTAACTAGAACCGGAAATGACTTTCATCCAGAATTTGTAGCACTAGCCGTGTTCCCTTGAAAATTTGATGTAATGATACATGGTGTAGTTCTGTATGTGTGGTGGAGTGGGCTAGCTGGACGATGGTGCGTCATCGGAGGTCGAGGAGAGGTCCGACGAGAGCAGCAGTATGTACTTCCGTTGGTACTGTTTGATGTATAGCTAAATATGTCCTTGGTAAGAATTTTATTTACTAAGCATTATTTATTTGACACTTCCATTCTGATGTTTCCAAGCCAAAGTTCATAAGATTTACAAGCTATTGATATTATGTTTAAGTGTTGTTTTGGTCACATGTTTCTTGGTTGCTCAAGTACGCTTGGTGGTTCTTCGTTGAGGGTTGAGATGGACCATGCACTGGGTACATTGATAACCCACAAGTATAGGGGATCTATCGTAGTCCTTTTGATAAGTAAGAGTGTCGAACCCAACGATGAACAGAAGGAAATGACAAGCGGTTTTCAGCAAGGTATTCTCTGCAAGCACTAAAATTATCGGTAAGAGATAGTTTGGTGATAAGATAATTCGTAACGGGTAACAAGTAACAAAAGTAATTAAGGTGCAGCAAGGTGGCCTAATCCTTTTTGTAGCAAAGGAAAAGCCTAGACGAACTCTTATATAAAAAA
>NW_025307161.1:0-728 GCF_018294505.1 Triticum aestivum
TAGCCAGAGCAATGGTCCCGGTTCGTGCTACGACCCGAGACTAATGCTCCCTTTAGTCCCGGTTGGTGCCACGAACCGGGACCAAAGGCCAATTTTCAGCAGCCCAAAGGGCGGGAAGCGGCGGCCTTTGGTCCCGGTTGGTGGCACCAACCAGGACTAAAGGTGGGCATTGGTCCCGGTTGGTGCCACGAACCGTGACCAATGCCCCCTTTAGTCCCAGTTGGTGCCACCAACCGGGACCAATGGCCTTGTGCTGCCCTGCGCCCAAAAGTTTAGTCCCACATCGCTAGCTGAAGGGCGCCGGCACTTGTTTATAAGCGCTGGTGTGCCTCCCCATTCGAGCTCCTCTCTAATGCAGGATTTCGGGCCTAAACTTGCTACTGCTTGTGGGCCTATTGGGCCTTCTGCGGGCCTGAATCCTGGCCCATGTAGGGTTTCTAGTCGTATTCAGGCCGTGGAGGCCCAGTAGGTGGCATTTTTTTTGGTTTTTTCTTTTTTATTTCTACATTTTTTTTGGTTTTTTATTTTTTATTTCTACTTAAAACTAAATACTTACAGTTTTTTAGTGATTTATTTTTGCTTTTAGGTCACAAAAATTATAAACTTTCTGTTAGTGCCATTAGTTTTAAATTTTGAATAGTTTAAATTTGAATTTTAAAAAAATTGTGTGAATCACTAGTTTATGAATAACTTTACTATAAAAATAGATTTTTTTCTATTTATTTTTT
>NW_025307162.1:0-728 GCF_018294505.1 Triticum aestivum
GGGGTCAAACCTGACGTGTGGGGCCCACACGTCAGTGACAGGGGGGTTAAACAGGGTTAAATTAATCCTAATTACTAATTAGTGGCGCTGGGGCCCACTAGTCAGTGTCAGGGGGTTAACTAACAGTGGTTAGCGCTAATCCTAATTAGCTACAGGGCTGGGCCCACCTGTCAGGGACTCAGGGGGGGGGGGTTCCTGCCGTGGTCAAAGTGGGTCAAACCCACCGGCGACGTGACGCCGGCGAGGCCCGAGACGGCGGCGCGACGCGGGATCGCGCTACAGGGCACGGGCGAGGCCGTTCTTGGGCTCGTTGGAGAGCTCTTGCTCCCGCGCATCGAACGGTGGCCGTGGCTGGGCCTGGGGTGGCCGGAGTCGACGGCGGCGAGCTCGGCTGCGGCTGCCGGAGTTCGGGTGCGGTCGGAATCGACGTTGCAGGGGGTTTGGGGAGGCGTTAGTGCGTGCTGCGTGCTCCTGGTGAGGTGGGGAGCACGATAGTGCGCTCGGTTGGGTGCTACGGTGACCGTGGCCACGACGGCGACATCGCCGGCGGCGTGGAGCTCTCGGCCAAGGTGGAGCTAGGGCCTAGAGGTCGAAAGAGACCAGGGGAGAAGGGGGAAACGATCCGGGGGCTCACCGCGGAGCTGCAGGGATGGTTAGCGGGCTCGGGGACGCGCTGGAGACGGCGAATTCGACGGCGACGACGGTCGGAGCCCGAAGAGGGGAACGGC
>NW_025307163.1:0-728 GCF_018294505.1 Triticum aestivum
ACCCGTTTCATGGACTATTACTCACCGTTTTGGGGCCCCAAACAGGTTTCATAGTTGTTGAACCCCAAGGCGCGCTTACGTCTCGGTCATCAACACTCACAGTTTTTGCCGATTCTGGCACGTTTCGTGGACTATTACTCACTATTTTGGGGTCCCGGAGTGATTTCCACGATTAACGAACCCTGGTGTGTGTTTATGTTTTTGTCATTAACACTAGCGGTTTTGTCTGATTGTGACCCGTTTCGTGGACTATTACTCACCATTTTTGGGCCCCAAACGAATTTCCATAGTTGTTGAACCCCAAGGCGCACTTACGTGCCGGTCATCAACACTCACAGATTTGGCCAATTCTGGCCCATTTCGTGGACTATTACTCACTGTTTTGGGGTCCCGGAGAGGTTTCCACGATTAACGAACCCTTGGGTCCGTTTACGATTTGGTCATCAACACTCGCGGTTTTGGTCGATTCTGACCCGTTTCATGGACTATTACTCACCGTTTTGGGGCCCCAAACAGGTTTCATAGTTGTTGAACCCCAAGGTGCGCTTACGTCTCGGTCATCAACACTCACAGTTTTGGCCGATTCTGGCCCGTTTCGTGGTCTATTAGTCACTGTTTTGGGGTCCCGGAGTGATTTACACGATTAACGAACCCTGGGGTGCGTTTACGTCTCGGTCATCGACACTCATAGTTTTGGCCGATTCTGGCCCGTTTCGTGGTCTATTACT
>NW_025307164.1:0-727 GCF_018294505.1 Triticum aestivum
TTAGTCGCGGCCCGCCACCCCAACCGCGACTAAAGGGTGCCCTTTAGTCGCGGTCCGCCTCCCCAACCGCGACTAAAGTGTTTTGGCGCCGCCTCCGTTCCCGCGCAGAAAGACCCTTTAGTCGCGGTCCTCCTCCCCAACCGCGACTAAAGGTACCCTTTAGTCGCGGTCCTCCTCCCCAACCGCGACTAAAGGTACCCTTTAGTCGCGGTCCTCCTCCCCAACCGCGACTAAAGGTCCGTGCTAGAACTGGCGCGGTGCGGTGGGATGTTTAGTCCCACCTCGCTAGCCGAGAGGCTTCGACAGTGGTTTATAAGCGCGGCTGCGCTCACCACTTCGAGCTCCTCTCAAATGCAGGCTTACGGGCCTATTCTGTCACTATGTGCCTGTGGGCCTACTGGGCCTTCTGCGGGCCTGAATCCTGGCCCTGTAATGGGTTTCTAGTCGTATTCAGGCCGTGGTGGCCCAGTAGGTGGCATATTTTTTTTCTTCCTTTTTTCTTCTGTTTTTTTCTTCTGTTTTTTTCTTATGTTTTTCTTCTGTTTGTTTTTTTCTTCTGTTTTTCCTTTTTTCTTCTGTTTTTTTCTTCCTTTTTCTTCTGTTTTTTTCTTCCTTTTTCCTTTTTCCTTTTTTCTTCTGTTTTTTTCTTCTGTTTTTCCTTTTTTCTTATGTTTCTCTTCTGTTTTTCCTTTTTTCTTCTGTTTTTTTCTTCTGTTTTTTTCTTCCT
>NW_025307165.1:0-727 GCF_018294505.1 Triticum aestivum
ACTGGACAAACTCTTTCGGAGTATCAGGGTTTCTGATGAGAACTCATCTGTTACACGGGCACTTCAATGTTTTTTAAACTTGTGTTCAGTATGCAGCATTCAAAGCGACACCATCAATTTTCAACATGTTCTGACATCATTTGTTGTTTTTCGGTCATTGACCTAATTGTTTAGAGAGCTAAATGACCGTGAAATTGAAAATCACTACAAAATGAATTCTTGAAATATTGAAACTTGGCATGGTATCATCATTTGACCCGCATACCATGTGCGAAAGAATAGAGAGGGTCACGGCATAAACTGGACGCACTTCGTGTACAAACTGGACAAACTCTTTTGGACTATCAGGGTTTCGGACGAGAACTCATCTGTTACACGTGCACTTCAATGTTTTTTAAACTTATTTGAACTCCGGACTTCTTTTGTGTTCAGTAGGCAGCATTCAAAGTGACGTCATCAATTTCCAACATGTTCTGACATCATTTGTTGTTTTCGGTCATTTACCTAATTGTTTAGGGATCTAAATGACCGTGAAATTGAAAATCACTACAAAATTAATTCTGAAAATGTTGAAACATGGCATGGTATCATCATTTGACCCGCATAGCATGTGCGAAAGAGTAGAGAGTGTCACGGAAAAAATTGGACGCACTTCGTGTACAAACTGGACAAACTCCTTCGGAGTATCAGGGTTTCGGACGAGAACTCGTCTGCTACATGGGCACTT
>NW_025307166.1:0-727 GCF_018294505.1 Triticum aestivum
TTTGTAACAGATGAGTTTTCGTCCGAAACCCTGATACTTCAAAATAGATTGTCCGTTTTGTACACGAAGTGCATCTACTTTTTGCCGTAACCCTCTCAACTTTTTAGCACATGCGATGTGGGTGAAATGATGATACCATGCCAACTTTCATCCTTTTCGGAGATCATTTGTAGTGCATTTCAATTTATGGTCATTTAGCTCAAAAATATGAGTGAATGCGTAAAAAAGAACAAATGAAGTCAGAAAGGGTTGAAAATTGCTGATGTGGCTTTGAATGGTGCATTTTGAACACACAAAGAGTCTGGAGTTCAAATAAGTTCAAAATAATTAAATCCCTTTGTAAGAGATGAGTTTTCGTCCGAAACCCTGATACATCAAAAGAGATTATCAGTTCTGTACACGAAATGCATCCAGTTTTTCCGTAACCCTCTCTACTTTTAGCACATGCTATGTGCGTGAAATGATGATACCATGCCAACTTTCAACCTGTTGAGAGATCATTTGAAGTGCTTTTCAATTTCATGGTCATTTAGCTCAAAAATATGAGTGAATGCCTGAAAAAGAACAAATGAAGTCAGAAAGGGTTGAAAATTGCTGATGTGGCTTTGAATGGTGCATTTTGAACACAAAGAGTCTGGAGTTCAAATAAGTTCAAAATAATGAAATCCCTTTGTAACAGATGAGTTTTCGTCCGAAACCCTGATACTTCGAAAGAGATTGTCCGTTT
>NW_025307167.1:0-727 GCF_018294505.1 Triticum aestivum
ACTGAAAAACAGCAAATGATGTCAGAACGTGTTGGAAATTGATGACGTCTCTTTGAATGATGCATACTGAACGCAAAAATAGGCTGGAGTTCAAATAAGTTTAAAAAACATTGAAGTGCCCGTGTATCAGAAGAGTTATCGTCCGAAACCCTGATACTCCGAAAGAGATTGTCCAGTTTGTACACCAGGTGCGTCCAGTTTTCGCCGTGAACCTCTCTACTCTTTTACACATGCTATGTGGGCGAAATGATGATACCATGCCAAGTTCCAACATTTTCAGAGTTCATTTTGTAGTGATTTTCAATTTCACCTTCATTCAGCTCCCTAAACAAATCGGTAAATGACTGAAAATAGCAAATGATGTCAGAACGTGTTGGAAATTGATGACGTCACTTTGAATGATGCATACTGAACGCAAAATTAGGCTGGAGTTCAAATAAGTTTAAAAAACATTGAAGTGCCCGTGTAACAGATGAGTTCTCGTCCGAAACCCCAATACTCCTAAAGAGATTGTCCAGTTTGTACACGAGGTGCGTCCAATTTTCGCCGTGACCCTCTCTACTCTTTTGCACATGCTACGCGGGCGAAACGATGATACCATGCCAAGTTCCAACATTTTCAGAGTTCATTTTGTAGTGACTTTCAATTTCACCGTCATTTAGCTCCCTAAACAAATAGGTAAATGACTGAAAAACAGCAAATGATTTCAGAACGTGTTGCAAATTGA
>NW_025307168.1:0-727 GCF_018294505.1 Triticum aestivum
AGGAAGGAGGGGGTCGAGGCGGAGCTCCTGGGTGCATCGGCAAGGCTAGGGGTGGCCGGTGGCCACGGGGAAGCTCGTCGGCGGCGGCGGGTGTGTTCGGTGGCTGCGCGCGAGAGAGCCAGAGGAGGAGAGGAGCTCGGGGAGAGAGTGAGAGGCCTGGGGGGGGTGCGTGGCGTCGTGGACGGGGTCCAGGGCGACGAGAGGAAGCATGAGGTGGCCAGGGGGAAGCAGGAGGTGGCCGAGGCAGCGTCGGCGCGCACCACGCCTCGCCTCTGTTCGTCCTCCTGGCAGAGGAGGAA
Source organism: Triticum aestivum (assembly GCF_018294505.1). NCBI lineage: Eukaryota > Viridiplantae > Streptophyta > Magnoliopsida > Poales > Poaceae > Triticum > Triticum aestivum. The sequence continues at coordinate 300 of NW_025307168.1, forward strand.
GAGGACAAGGGGGAGGAGGTGGGCTGGGCCGGCTGGGGGAGCTGGGCCAGATGGGGCGCTAGGTGGGGCTGCAGGTAAGTGGGCTTCTCTCTCTTTTTTTTACTGTTCTGTTTTATTTTCTTCTGTTTTGTTTTATTTAATTTCGTTTTGCCACTGTTTTGAATTTTTAAACAAATTCAAACAATGCCAAAAACTCCTCTGAATAATTTTATTTGGCTAGATGGACTTTTCCAAAAGCTCATAAAATATTTCAGGGGTATTTGAAATTATATTCTAATTATATGAATATAATTCAAATTCAAATAGCTAATGATTTAAATTCAAAGTCCCAAAAATAAATCCTTAAAAATGTTCAATATTTTGGTTGGGACCAGAACCCTTACCAAAAATTATCAAACATTTAAGAAGAGCCTTTTGGAGCAATGAAT
>NW_025307169.1:0-727 GCF_018294505.1 Triticum aestivum
TGACCAGTTAAGGGGTGTTCGACATCGTCGTCCATAGAGAACTTCAAAAGGGGCTTTACAACAACAGCTATCAATCTAGCTTGGGTATCATCGTCGTCCATCATCGTCGTCGTCGCTTACAACAACAGCTATCAATCTAGCTTGGGTAAAGCCCCTTTTGAAGTTCTCTATGGACGACGATGTCGAACACCCCTTAACTGGTCAGAGACCGGGGAAAGACAATTCTTTGGCCCGGATATGATTGAGGAAGCAGAAGAACAAGTTCGTATCGTTCGTGAAAAGTTGAAAACAGCCCAATCTCGTCAAAAGAGTCAATATGACCGAAAACATAAGGCTATGACTTTCGAGGTTGACGAGAAGGCTTATCTTCGGGTCACCCCTCTGAAGGGAACCCATCGTTTCGGTATCAAAGGCAAATTGGCTCCTCGTTACATTGGACCTTTTCGCATTCTCGCCAAACGAGGAGAAGTTGCCTACCAGTTGGAACTACCTCCGCACCTCTCCAGAGTTCACGATGTCTTCCACGTTTCTCAACTCAGGCGTTGCTTCTCGGATCCTATCCGTGGAGTGGACCACGAAACGCTTGATCTCCAAGATAATCTTACATATCGAGAGTACCCCATTCGTATCCTCGATCAGGCCGAACGTACCACCCGACGCCAGAATATCAAGTTTCTCAAAGTTCAATGGTCGCACCATTCTGAAGATGAAGCAACTTGGGAAAGGG
>NW_025307170.1:0-727 GCF_018294505.1 Triticum aestivum
TCCTTCCATTCCTGGACGGTGATCGGGACGTTGTCTCTAACAACGACTCCGCATTGGTTGATAAACTTTGAGGTGTGCTGTAGGGGCTTGCCGGTTTCACTGACAAACTCAATGGCATATGTTTCTCCTGTTTTCATCGCCTTGGATTTGCCACGCTTTGTCGTACTCGATCCGGAGGGCTAAAAAAAGAAAGAGAGTCGCGCGCGTTAATACATATGTATTCACATTTCAGTAAGTTTGTATCACGAGAGGCTCAATGTATATATATACCTCGCCGGAGGTGGTTGCTACTTGCAATTCGAGATCGTCGTTTGTTGACGGTTGACCTCCGTCGACAATGTCCGTTCCTTCACCTTCTTGATCATCGACAATCTCTGTTCCACCTTCAAGGTTCAGAAAAGAAGAGACTACATCCTCTTCTTGCTCATATTCTGAGCCCGGCACATAAGGAATCGCGTTGTTGATGATGCCCAATAGATAACGTTCAGCCTCCGGATCCCTAAGCGGCTCGGCTCTATCGTCCGCCATATTTCACTCCTGCATGTAGTAAAAATTCTTTAAGTATAAAGGAATTAAAAAATAAGATTAAGGGGACATACAGGAGGAGGAATTAAAAAATAAGATTATTGAGCACTGCCAAGTATTTTGTTTTGTTTTCTTTGTTTTTCTTTTTGGTTTTCATTTGGTTCTTTCTTCTTCCTTTTTTCTTCTTTTTTTCTTCTTCTTC
>NW_025307171.1:0-727 GCF_018294505.1 Triticum aestivum
CGCCCCCGCACCCCCGAGCCCCAAGCCCGAGCCCGGAGCCCCGCCGGAGTAGCCCGTCGAGGTACTGCTGATGCCCGTTGACCTTGCCGGTTTTCGTTTTAAAAAAAACCCTTCGTTTAAAAAAAACCCTAGATCGGTTTTTTCGGTTTTATTATTTTGCGAGCGTTCACCGAACCGTTCGTTTAACGAACGCGTTCGTCGGTTTTTCTCTGTTAACGAACGTCCGTTATTTAACCGTTCGTCCGTTTTTCTTTTCGTCAGATTTTTCTCGTTATTTTCTCAGATTCGATCTTTGATCAAATCTTCGATTCTGTTTATTTTCTCGCTCGTTTATCGGAATCAGGCGATTCAAGCGCCTAGAGTTTCGTCTCGAAATTCTCTTTCCGTTTAACCTACTCAAACAAGTTTTTGCTACAGTAAAATTTGACCTAGATCCAGATTAGCAAACGAAGTTTCTTTCTTTCGCCGTTTGACTTTCGTTGCTTCTTTCGAGTTGATTCTTTTTGCAAACCGGAGTTCTTAAGTTGAACTTTCTGGTTGGATCTTTCATTCGAGTTTTACCTGTGCATTAGATGAGTACTGATTGTATGCTTGTTTGTTTGCGATAGAGTACCCGGAGTGTGCCGCTTGTTACTTCGACTCGCTAGGTTTTGCGGATCATCAGCAAGGCAAGTAACACTTTGATCATACCCCGTTCATACCCAGTTTTTATTGCATTAGATCTATT
>NW_025307172.1:0-727 GCF_018294505.1 Triticum aestivum
CTTATTTTCGTTCTTCCTCTCCTTCTTTTTCTTCTTCTTCTTCCTTTCCTAGCTAGATATATAAAACTTTTCTAAAAATGTAACTTTTGCATATATAAAACTTTTCCATGGACCATCATTTCTCATATATATATATCCATCTATAGCCACATACATATATAAATGGAAAAAAATGCTACGAACAAAAATACATATATACTTGGTAAATATTCTATGAACATCGTTTCTCATATATATATCAATGCATACATCCATGGATCATCATTGCTCATATATCCATAGTCATATATAAAAACTTTCTGTATATGAACAAAAAACTTTCTATGAACAAAAAACTTTCTATGAACAAAAAAACATTTTTGACATATTTAGCACATTCTAAATTTTCCTAACTCTTTTACAACCACAAAAATTAACATCATTACCTCTTTTACAACCACAAAAATCTAACCATCATTTTTGACATTTTTGACATATTTAGCACATTCTAAATTTTCCTAACTTTGATGTATTTTTTACAAACTTTTCTAAAAATCTAACTATTGCATATATGTATTTTTAAAACATCATTACAATTGAAAAAATACATACATACAAAAAACATGTAAAAAATACATACATACATACATATATGAACATACATAAAAAATACACATATCTAAAAAAATACATCGGGGCAGGAGCGGCGGGCGGCGACGACATCGGGCGAGGGCGCGGCGACGACGAG
>NW_025307173.1:0-727 GCF_018294505.1 Triticum aestivum
AAAAGAACCAGAATTGGCCAAAATTGTGAGTGTTGATACCGACACGTAAACGCACCCCGGGGTTCGTCCGTTGTGGAAATCACTCCGGGGCCCCAAAACTGAGTAATAGTCCATGAAACAGGCCAGAATCAGCCAAAACTACGAGTGTTGATGACCGACACGTAAGCGCACCTTGGGGTTCAACAACTATGGAAATTGCTTTGGGACCCCAAAACGGTGAGTATTAGTCGAAGAATCAGGCCAGAATCAGCCCGAACTGCGATTGCTGATGACCGACACGTAAGCACACCTTAGGGTTCAACAACCATGGAAATCGCTTTCGGACCCCAAAACGGTGAGTAATAGTGCACGAAACGGGCCAGAATCGGCCAAAATTGCGACTGTTGACGACGGACACGTAAACGCACCGCGGGGATCGTCAATCATGGAAATAGCTCTGGGACCCCAAAATGGTGAGTAATAGTCCATGAAAGAGCCCAGAATCGAACGAAATATGATTGCTGGTGAACAAAACGTAAGCGCACCCCGGGGTGCGTCAATCATGGAAATGGCTCCGAGACACCAAAACAATGAGTAATAGACCATGAAACAGGGCAGAGTCGGCCAAAACTGTGAGTGTTGATGACCGACAAATAAATGCACCCCAGGGATCGTCAATCGTAGAAATCGCTTTAGGACCCCGAAACGGTGAATAATAGTGCAAGAAAAGAACCAGAATTGGCCAAAA
>NW_025307174.1:0-727 GCF_018294505.1 Triticum aestivum
TTTTTTGACCCGTTTCCAGTTTTTGGGTCCGGGCAGTCGAAAAAAAAAATTGTCGAAAAAAAAAATTTCGTGCCCATCCTGTCAGTTTGACCTAGGAAGAGTTTTGAGACACTCGCCATTATAGTGATTTTTCGCAAAAGAAAAGCAGCTAAAAAAAAAGAAAAAAAGAGCACAAAAAAAAGCAGCGCAAAAAAAAGAGCGCAAAAAAAAAGAGAGCGAATTTTTTTTTTCAGAGTGTGCTTTTCCCTTGTTTACATGCCGCGTCGTGCTTTTGTTGGTGTTCTAGGCTCGCGTCTCTAGCACAGTCTAGCCTAGGACCAGCACAGTACCGTCGTTGAGCGTTTATTCAACTTTGCATCTCTGAATTGATTATTGCTGACCCTTTTTGCTACCATACTATAAGCCTTCCCAGCTCCACATACATCTACGTCGTGTGTTTCACTCTCCCTGGTAATCGCTCTATCCAAGCTTTGAGAGTTTTTGACTACAACGGTTGCCGATCACCGCCTGCTGCTGGGTAAGAACTGGTAAGAATTTGAGATTTGCTTGACGGATTTGTGATACACCACCACCACTTCTTAGTAGTCTGTAGGATCATATTCTTGTGTGTTTCTATTGCTGCTAACCATGCCAGGATCACAAGCCGACGAGATTGACTGGGAGAACTTATCGAACAAGGAGCTTCATGATAAGTTTCAGCAAATGATGACTGAACAGGTACAAGATG
>NW_025307175.1:0-727 GCF_018294505.1 Triticum aestivum
AATGCGGGGTGGTGTTGTGGCATGTCCGAAGAGGCGGCACGCGTCTCCGGTGCGTGGCCCCCCTCACGAACGGCGTCGCCGCCGGCACCCGGAGGGGTGAAACGGACGCGTCGAGTCTACACGGAGTGGATGTAGCTGTGGGCCTGGCCCGGATGTTGCTCCAAAGTGTTCCTATGGGCCGACCTAACACAACCGGGTGGAGAGGTCCACTGGTCAAAGCCCGTCCATGCAAAGTCAAAGGGCTAGATCCCGTGGTCAAACGCTACAGGGTTAGGCGGGACGGGGGCCCTGGGGGGGTAGCAATGCCACCGGAGCGTCGTACCGGGCCCTCATACATGCGGGGTGGTGTTGTGGCATGTCCGAAGAGGCGGCACGCGTCTCCGGGTTGTGGCCCCCCTCACGGACGGCAATGAAACGGTGGTAGACGTTCTGCGGTAACGATGCAGCGTGAATATTATTAAATACTTGGAGCGCGATAAAATCATGAGTTTTTTACACAACGTGGGCACATGTGCTATAGGACTGATGGTAATTTTTCATAATTTTTTGTGATGGAGAAGTATCTGAACACTTCCCTCTACGCGGATTGCTCTTCGCACGTCTACGACTGTGGCCGGCGGCCTTCGGGGGGTAGCATACCGTAAAATGTTGCGTAGGCGGCCTCTCACAAGTCTGGAAGTGTTGAGGCGGTTGCAAACGCCCAGCACGCGTCTTCGGTGCGTGCCCC
>NW_025307176.1:0-727 GCF_018294505.1 Triticum aestivum
GCACGCGAGGTGAGTCATGAATTATATCGCAGGGCAAAACTGCCTCTGCGCCGTACACCATAAAAAATGATGTGAATCCGGTAGTGCAGTTTGGCGTGGTCCGCAGCCCCTAGAGTACGGAGTCAAGCTCCTCCACCCAGTGCGTGTTAGATTCCGCGAGGGAGCGCACTAGCCTGGGTTTGATGCCGCTCATGATTAGACCATTTGCTCGTTCGACTTGACCGTTAGTTTGAGGGTGATAGACTGAAGCGTAGTCGAGCTTGATGCCCATAGTTTTGCACCAGAGTTTAACCCGCAAGTATACAGGATAGTTGTAGCCTCTTTCGATAAGTAAGAGTGTCGAACCCAATGAGGAGCTAAAGGTAGAACAAATACTCTGTCAAGTCCTATCGACCACTGATACGACTCTACGCACGCTTGACGTTCGCTTTACCTAGAACAAGTATGAAACTAGAAGTACTTTGTAGGTGTGATAGGATAGGTTTGCAAGATAATAAAGAACGCGTAAATAAAAGCTAGGGTCTGTTTAGATAAAGAAGCAATAAAGTAAATATAGTGAGTGTGGAAAAGTGGTGGTAGGAGTTGTGAAATTGTCCCTAAGCAATTGACTACGTTACTAGATGGGTAGTCACTATTACAATTCTATTTGAGGGAGAGGCATAAGCTAACATACTTTCTCTTCTTGGATCATATGCACTTATGATTGGAACTCTAGCAAGCATCCGCA
>NW_025307177.1:0-727 GCF_018294505.1 Triticum aestivum
GCGATGCGGTCTTCGGCGGCATGTCATCTGGCTTTAGATCAGCGACGGCGTCGAGGGCCTGGTGGACTGCTTGGCGGCACCCCTGGCAGATCTGTTCTGGCCGGTGTGGCTAGTGGTGGTGGTCATCTTCTTTGTCGGAGGTAGCCGACCAGAGGCTTGGTGATTCGATCTCGAGATCCATCATTTAGTCCCGGCTGCGAGTTGAGGAGACATGGTTGTCGGTGAAAACCGAGCCGACGGCAGGCGATGGCGGCGTTCTACGCCGTTACCTTGATGAAGGCATCATCGTGTAACTACTGTCGACCCACTCGTGCTGCTCCGGGGGAAACACTAGGATCTGGTGTTCCAGATCGGACGATGGTGGCACTGCGGTGTCGTTTCTCTCTTGGGAGCATCGTTTGTGGAGCAGCGCTAGAAGTCAGAGGCATGAGGTGGAGCGGCTTCGTCTTGCACGGAGCTTCGGTGGAGATGTCAAGTCATGCCTGACCGACAGGTGCTACGCTTTTCATGCCTGGTCGGCAGGTGCTATGCACGACAGATCTTCCAAAGACTTCAAGTTGTGTCGGCTGGTGGTACTTGGCAGCATGGTGCTGAGGTGTATCAGTGGTGACCGCGACGTGCTCAGCTATTTTCGCGCAGGGAGGAGGTGTCATTGGGCGCCGTGGTGGCGTCGACGATAGCTGGACCGAGCAAGGTTGATGCATCAGTACAGTTCTGAAGATGGAGC
>NW_025307178.1:0-727 GCF_018294505.1 Triticum aestivum
ACATGCATCCGTAGACATTTAGGGGGCTGGATTTGCTATGTCCGGCTGTAGATGCTCTTAGGCATTGCGAACACATTGAACTTTGTGTTGAGATTAGAATGGTGTAACCATAGAGTTAGCGAACTAACTTCCAATTAATCTCAATCAGCCAGTACAAGCATGAAAATACGAGATTTCATATTTATTAAGGAGGAGTGTACAGAAGCACCCCGCACGACAAAAATATCAATTGCAATATATGTACCTCTATATTAAATGATCTAAAAAATGGGCTCCGTGTTTTCATCAGAGAGCACTAAATTTTCATTTGATCACCGCTATCCATCATACGATGATACACGAAGTATTCTAACTGCAGGTGTTATCGCCCAATCTTGCTCAGATGTTTGTCTGCAAATACACATGATGTATCCCGATGATTACTGGCACATACTGGAAGAAGACTTCCGGATGCCATCAGCCAGTGGAGCATAGGGCGACCGACAGGTTTGGCCACCAGAAGGCCTCCTCTCAAGTCGCCGACTCTTGATTACCCAGTACTTGTGCTATGAAGCCGTCAGATTCGAAGGGACTGTTTGGTCGCTGGATCGTAACTGCACAAAGCAAGCGACTCAGGCAGGGGGGAGAGGATGGGACAGGACGGGAACGGACGGGGACTGCCGCGTTGATTGCATGGCTACATCCTACATGCTTATGGGAGGACGAAACAGCTGGGAATTGAAGCGAT
>NW_025307179.1:0-727 GCF_018294505.1 Triticum aestivum
CTTTACAGAAGGAGTATTATTGAGACATCATACGGTGATTTATTTATCGAGACAGTTCTCATCATGTTATAGTATGCTATTAGCGGCGCTACAGTATGCCATCCTTTTCAGTGACTGGAACATGTCAAATAATATGGGTACTCAGGAAATCCGGCAAAAATCTGTTTACACGTAGATAAAAAAGGGATAGTACACGTATTTTCGGAGCAGCCTGTCTGTGGAACATTTCTTTTATTTTTGTTTTAAAGAAACTTGCTCCTTGCAAAAAAATGCATCAATAATTCACTAATATGAAAATATTTCTATTTCATTTTACTTGAAATGTTGTTTTCTTCTACGGAGCACATTATGAGATGTTCCACAATTTGTTGCAACCACAGATTTTTAAACTGTGCTTAGTCTCTGCAGAAGAACCTCAGGCCCCTAGAACTTGTAGGTTACTCTTATAAAGCCGTGTTAAAAAGAATAGGAAATGCATTCATATTCCCTCAAGTGTTTCAAGCGTTCAAAAGACAGATGGAACTAATAATTGCTGTCACTCATTCAAAGTTAAAGAGAAGAAGGAACTGGTAAACAGCTGCATGAGCACACAGATGAAATGTAGATGCATTACTAAGCTGAAAGTAATGGATACACATGCTTACTTCATTGCGAAGGACCAGGCGCTGATAGTTAGTCAGTGACGCAAGTAAACCGAGGTCCGCGATAAGCTCCCGGGTGGGGGTGG
>NW_025307180.1:0-727 GCF_018294505.1 Triticum aestivum
CAATAATATAGTAAGAAGAGGCAGGGGAGGTATGCCAACAAATAGAGGAGTGAAACCTCCAACCGAGAAGAACCGGCATAACCTCCAACGTCGAATACATCATAGAAGATGCGAGTGAACTCCGTTTTCGATGAACTCGAGCTCATCACCAAGATGACCATAAGCTCCAAAACTCACAAAGAGAAGAACCAAACAAGAACCGATAATATAGTAAGAAGAGGCAGGGGAGGTATGCCAACAAATAGAGGAGTGAAACCTCCAACCGAGAAGAACCGGCATAACCTCCAACATCGAATACATCATAGAAGATGCGAGCGAACTCCATTTTTGATGAACTCGAGCTTGTCACCAAGATGACCATAAGCTCCAAAACTCACAAAGAGAAGAACCAAACAAGCAACAATAATATAGTAAGAAGAGGCAGGGGAGGTATGCCAACAAATAGAGGAGTGAAACCTCCAACCGAGAAGAACCGGCATAACCTCCAACGTCGAATACATCATAGAAGATGCGAGTGAACTCCGTTTTCGATGAACTCGAGCTCATCACCAAGATGACCATAAGCTCCAAAACTCACAAAGAGAAGAACCAAACAAGAACCGATAATATAGTAAGAAGAGGCAGGGGAGGTATGCCAACAAATAGAGGAGTGAAACCTCCAACCGAGAAGAACCGGCATAACCTCCAACATCAAAAACATCATAGAAGATGCGACTGAACTCCGTTT
>NW_025307181.1:0-727 GCF_018294505.1 Triticum aestivum
CGGGGTCGGTGGCCCGCCTGCCCAGGCTACCGTGACGCAAATCAACATCATTGCCGACATATAGGTATCTACACGGTCATGACCCAGCAACGTCCCACTTCTCCACCTCACCCCGGGACAGCTCATTGGAAGTCAGCGATTCCATGGCGATCGTGCACATGGTGCCTCCCATTGATCTCAACGTCGCACCAGTGGCCGGCGAGTCAACCGGGACACGAAGGAAGGCCCCATGGGTCATCTCCCATGCCAACCTCCCTGATGCCTGAAACATGTTTGGTGACCCCGGCGCTGGACAACATGGGGTACGATGAGGGGATGATGGCAGACATGATCAGTGAGTGTGGCCAAGGGACTCATAATGGTAGCCAAGATACTCAAGGCCAAGAGAGTTTCAAACATTGAGAAGGAGCTATTTTTTGCGGATGTGCTAACTCAAAAGGTCCGGTGACAAGAGAGGCGACAAAGCATGAGGACCGGAGCATAGACGGAGGAGGAAGACAAGTTGATTTGCGTGGCATGGATGGAAATTTGTCAAGATGAAAAAATTTGTAAATGGCTTGGCCCCATAATCTTGTTGGTTTCCTCTATATATGTAGGTGTTTCGAACTTAAGGATACCTTCAAGGCCGATTATGGGGCCAAGCCATTTACCTTGACTCATTGTTGGATGGCAATCAAAAGATTGTCAAAAGTGGAAAGACCAATATGCAACCCAAAAAAGGTCGCGC
>NW_025307182.1:0-727 GCF_018294505.1 Triticum aestivum
AAAAAATGTATAACCTTAATGCCATACTAATGCCATATAGATATTTTGACTGTGACACCCAAGATAGGGAAGTAGACTAACACGTCTTGATGAATGAAAATAACCCAAATTTAAATGCAAAATACGAAGAAACCTATAAGATGAAGCAAAACAAATAAATGGTCATCACAGGTTTCATTGGTATTTACTCTTGAGCAGAAAAGAAGAGAGACTTGAAAAAGGCATTGGCTGATAATTACGTTGGTTTTCTCGACTATTTGAAAGACATGGGGCGCTGAGAAACAAATCTTAAATACTCCCTCCGTCCAAAAATACTTGTCATCAAAATGGATAAAAATGAACGTATCTAGAACTAAAATACGTCTAGATACTTCTTCTTTTATCCATTTTGATGACAAGTATTTCCGGATGGAGGGAGTACTTTCTAATATAGCAGTGGAAGTTGGTATTATTAATATGGCACAGTAGGAGTAAAGTTTCAGTTTAGATGTACTCACCAGAATTTTGTATAGGAAGGAAGACGACGGCCACAAGACCCTCATGTCATGAAAAGAGTTGGACTCTACAGGGCTGAAAGAATGTACAAGGCATTGTCCTGCACAGTGGATGGGAACAAACACACTGTTATTAAGCAAGATTGCAACAAAAGGGCAAAGTGGAAAAACACAATAAAGTATGTTTGTGTTACCTTGGATCATTATAGTACGATTTTCGGGATGGTTCCCTC
>NW_025307183.1:0-727 GCF_018294505.1 Triticum aestivum
GGGGGGGGGCTTGCCTGGTTGCTCTGGCAAGAGAGAGGGGTCGTCAACTCCGTAGTCGAACTGGGCAGCAGCAGCGTCGGTCTCGTAGTCTACCGGAGAGAAGAGGGGGAAGAAATAATAAATACAGAGCAAACAAAGCATCACAAAATATAACAAGGCAATACGCGGTGTTCGGTGTGCCCTAACGCGGTAGTAGGTGATACCGGTGAAGGGGGGGAAAACATCCGGGAAAGTATTCCCGGTGTTTCGTGTTTTCGGGCAGAGGAGCCGGAGGGGGAAAGTTGCGGGTTCGATAGGTTAGAGGGGTGTGGCGGACGAACGGACTGCGTATCCGGAATCGTCTCGTCGTTCTGAGCAACTTTCATGTTGAAATTATTTTAATCCGGATTACGGATTAAAAGATATGATTTATAAAAGATTTTATTAATTTCTGGAATTTTAATTAATTATTTAATTAATTTCGAAATCGCATTTATGACATCAGCACGATGTCATGCTGACATCATCAGTCAACAGGGTTGACTAAGTCAACCCGGACAGGTGGGTCCCGCATGTCATTCACTATTAACTTATTAACCTAATCAAAGTTTAACTAACCTTAGTTAATTAAGTTAATTAATGATTAGTGTTAATTAATTCAGAATTAATTAGTTTAATTAATTACCCAATTAATTTAACTAATGATTAGGGTTAATTAATCCGGAATTAACTAGATTAATTAATTGCT
>NW_025307184.1:0-727 GCF_018294505.1 Triticum aestivum
GAGATACAAGCAGGTCCCTGAGTGGTGGTTCATCTGCATCCTTGTCGTTAACATTGCCGTCACTGTATTTGCTTGTGAATACTACATAGAGCAGCTCCAGCTGCCCTGGTGGGGTGTGTTGCTTGCATGCTCCATTGCCTTTTTCTTCACGCTCCCAATCGGAATTATCACAGCAACAACGAACCAGGTAAGGATTCTATCAACTTGCACGGCATGCTATACAGATCTGGAGCACTAGATCCACAATTCACATTCTTCCACTCTATGCAGACCCCAGGACTGAACATCATCACAGAGTACATCATCGGGTACTTGTACCCTGGACGACCCGTCGCGAATATGTGCTTCAAGGTATACGGTTATATCAGCATGCACCAAGCTCTGATGTTTCTGCAAGATTTTAAGTTGGGCCACTACATGAAGATTCCCCCAAGGACCATGTTTATGGCTCAGGTAAGCTCCATTAGAACTCAGTGTCATTTCCACTGCACAAGTGCGCACAAGGTCATGTTGTATTGTGGCACTAACTAGTAACTTCTTGGAACATGGCAGGTGGTTGGAACAACGATTGCTGCATTCGTGTACCTTGGGACAGCATGGTGGCTGATGGACACAATCCCCAAAATCTGCGACATTGAGCTCCTCTCAGCGGGCAGCCCTTGGACCTGTCCCGGTGATCATGTGTTCTACGATGCGTCGGTCATATGGGGTCTTATTGGCCCCCGCA
>NW_025307185.1:0-727 GCF_018294505.1 Triticum aestivum
TGGCATAGTTTGTTCAAATGATCTCATATTGTGCACAAGGGTGCATATTGGAATGGCAAACAATGTTGCCTAAGGAAGTTTTCATTTTCTTTGGACGAAAAAACCATTTTTCATTTTCCGAGTGCCCGAAAGGAGGTTTTTTTGTGAAGGAACTACCAAATAATTGTTGCAAAATTGGACCAAATCAATTTTCTAAAATACTAGGACATATTTAATGCACAATTGACAAAATGGTTGGGTGTAAAAAGTTGTGATCCACCTCTTGTGAAAAAGACAAATTTCCGCCGATTTAGTTGGAAGCGGGTCAAATTTGAACTGCAGCTGCCTCATAGTTTGCTATTTATTTTTTACAAAAATCATTTCTAGGTACATAAGTATCTATTTAATCAGAGAAGAACCAAAAGTTTTCCAAGATTCAGCCACTAGCTAGGAACGGTCAAGCCCGCCGTCTTGACCGCATTTTGAAACGGGCATAAAAAATTCAAAAAAAATTAAAAAATTGGGAAACCTTCGCATTGTGTCATTATATGTGGCCAAGTTCCCAAGAAAAATAACAAACTTGTAATACGGCAATTATTTTAAAAAATAGTTCTCAGAAATGAGCTATCATCTCTGAAGATTCATGGCTTTCAAGCCAAATGATCAATCTTATGGCCACATTCGTGGCATAGTTTGTTCAAATGATCTCATATTGTGCACAAGGGTGCATATTGGAATGGCAAACAAT
>NW_025307186.1:0-727 GCF_018294505.1 Triticum aestivum
GAATTATGGTTTGGGAAGAAACCTAAGCTGTCGTTTCTAAAAGTTTGGGGATGCGATGCTTATGTCAAGAAATTACAACCTGAAAAGCTCGAACCCAAGTCGGAAAAATGCGTCTTCATAGGATACCGTAAGGAAACCATTGGGTATACCTTCTACTTAAGATCTGAGGGCAAGACCTTTGTTGCCAAGAATGGATCCTTTCTGGAAAAAGAGTTTCTCTCGAAAGAAGTAAGTGGGAGGAAAGTAGAACTCGATGAAGTACTACCTCTTGAACCGGAAAGTAGTACAGCTCAGGAAAATGTTCATGTGGTGCCTACATCAACTGGAGAGGAAATTAATGATGATGATCAAGGTACTTCGGATTAAGTTGCTACAGAACCTCGTAGGTCCACAAGGACATGTTCCACACCAGAGTGGTATGGCAACCCTGTCCTGGAAATCATGTTGTTAGACAACGGTGAACCTTCGAACTATGAAGAAGCGATGGCGGGCCCAGATTCCAACAAATGGCTTGAAGCCATGCAATCCGAGATAGAATCCATGTATGAAAACAAAGTATGGACTTTGACAGACTTGCCCGATGATCGGCGAGCGATAGAAAACAAATGAATCTTTAAGAAGAAGACGGACGCGGATGGTAATATTACCGTCTATAAAGCTTGACTTGTCGCTAAGGGTTATCGACAAGTTCAAAGGGTTGACTACGATGAGACATTCTCTCCCGTAG
>NW_025307187.1:0-727 GCF_018294505.1 Triticum aestivum
AAACGGACTATCTCTTTCAAAGTATCAGGATTTCATACGGAAACTCGTCTGTTACAAAGGGATTTCATTTTTTTAAACTTATTTGAACTCCTGACTTTTTGTGTCTTCAAAATACACCATTCAAAGCCACATCATCATTTTTCAATCCTTTCTGACTTCATTTGTTCTTTTTCATGCATTTACTAATGATTTTGAGCTATAAGACCCTAAAATTGAAAAGCATTTCAAATGAACTCTGAAAAGGTTGAAAGTCTGCATGGTATCATCATTTCATCCACATAGCACGTGCAAGAAAGTTGAGAGGGTCCCGGCAAAAAATGGATGCACTTCGTGTACAAAACGGACAATCTCTTTCAAAGTATCAGGATTTCATACGGAAACTCGTCTGTGACAAAGGTATTTCATTTTTTTAAACTTATTTGAACTCCTGACTTTTTGTGTGTTCAAAATGCACCATTCAAAGCCACATCATCATTTTTCAATCCTTTCTGACTTCATTTGTTATTTTTCATGCATTTACTAATTATTTTGAGCTATAAGACCACAATATTTAAAAGCATTTCAAATGAACTCTGAAAAGGTTGATAGTTGGCATGGTATCATCATTTCATCCACATAGCATGTGCAAGAAAGTTGAGAGGGTTACGGCAAAAACTGGATGCATTTCGTGTACAAAACGGACAATCTCTTTCGAAGTATCAGGATTTCATACGGAAACTCGTCTGTT
>NW_025307188.1:0-727 GCF_018294505.1 Triticum aestivum
GAAGAATCGGGGGAGAGTGAGAGGGTACGGGGGGGCTGCGTGGCGTCGTCCGGCGTCCCAGGGCGACGAGGAGGCTCCAGGCAAGCAGGGAGGGAGGTGGCGTGGCGCGGTGGCGCGCGCGCGCGCCGGGCACGCGCCGTCCCCCTGTCGGGGAGGAAGACGACAGAGGAGGGGGGGGCAGGTGGGCTGGGCCGCCTGCTGGCTGGGCCGGCCTGCTGCGGCTGGGCTGCACAGGGGGGATCCCCAGGTAAGCCCCTCCTTTTTATTTTTGTTTTCTAATTTTTCTGACATTGTTTGATTTAATAAAATACTAAATCAATTTATTACCTTATGCCAATTTTTGCAGGAGCTAGATATATTATTCCAGAGCTCCTTTATAAATGGCATAATTTTTGGACCATATTTCATATATATAGAAATATATTTCCAATGCAAATATTTATCGAATTAATCCAAATGGCCAAAATAAATATCCATGAGCTCCTAAAAATATTGTTTTGATTTTTATCTCTGTCCAATATTTTCAGAGGGCATCATGAGCATTTTCTTGGACCCTTTTTGGAGAAATTTTTATTTGGGTCATTTTCAAAAATGATTCTGAGGGTTCCACCAATCCTCATTTCAAATTTAAATGAAATTTAAATATGATGCACAAATGGCTAGCTAGTCTAAGTCATACCAGACTAGGGATGTGACAACTCGCCCCCACTTGAAAAAATCTCGTCCC
>NW_025307189.1:0-727 GCF_018294505.1 Triticum aestivum
ACTATAGAGCTAGTTCAACTCTAGTGTAAAATTATTTGTACTAGGATATAGAGCTAGTTCAACTCTAGTGTAAAATTATTTGTACTAGGCTATAGAGCTAGTTCAACTCTAGTGTAAAATTATTTGAACTAGCTTATAGAGCTAGTTCAACTCTAGTGTAAAATTATTTGAACTAGCTTATAGAGCTAGTTCAACTCTAGTGTAAAATTATTTGAACTAGCTTATAGAGCTAGTTAAACTCTCCTGTAAAATTATTTGTACAAGCTTATTGAGCTAGTTCAACTCAAGTGTAAAAGTATTTGAACTAGCTTATAGAGCTTGTTCAACACTAGTGTAAAATTATTTGAACCAGCTTACAGAGCTAGTTCAAATCTAGTGTAAAAGTATTTGTACTAGGCTATAGAGCTAGTCCAACTCTAGTGTAAAATTATTTGAACTAGCCTATAGAGCTAGTTCAATTCTACTGTAAATTATTTGTACCAGACTATCGAGCTAGTCAACTCTAGTGTAAAATTATTTGTACAAGCTTATAGAGATAGTTCAACTCTAGTGTAAAATTATTTATACTAGGCTAGAGAGCTAGTTCAACTCTAGTGTAAAATTATTTCAACTAGCTTATAGAGCTAGTTGAACTCTAGTGTAAAATTATTTGTGCAAGCTTATAGAGCTAGTTCAACTCTAGTGTAAAATTATTTGAACTAGCTTATAGAGCTAGTTCAACTCTAGT
>NW_025307190.1:0-727 GCF_018294505.1 Triticum aestivum
CGGAGGAACACTTTGGGTACTACCAAACGTCACAACGTAACTGGGTGATTATAAAGGAGTACTACAGGTGTCTCCAATGGTCGATGTTGGGTTGGCGTATTTCGAGATTAGGATTTGTCACTCCGATTGTCGGAGAGGTATCTCTGGGCCCTCTCGGTAATACACATCACATAAGCCTTGCAAGCATTACAACTAATATGTTAGTTGTGAGATGATGTATTACGGAACGAGTAAAGAGACTTGCCGGTAACGAGATTGAACTAGGTATTGGATACCGACGATCGAATCTCGGGCAAGTAACATACCGATGACAAAGGGAACAATGTATGTTGTTATGCGGTCTGACCGATAAAGATCTTCGTAGAATATGTAGGAGCCAATATGGGCATCCAGGTCCCACTATTGGTTATTGACCAGAGACGTGTCTCGGTCATGTCTACATTGTTCTCGAACCCGTAGGGTCCGCACGCTTAAGGTTACGATGACAGTTATATTATGAGTTTATGCATTTTGATGTACCGAAGGTTGTTCGGAGTCCCGGATGTGATCACGGACATGACGAGGAGTCTCGAAATGGTCGAGACGTAAAGATTGATATATTGGAAGCCTATATTTGGATATCGGAAGTGTTCCGGGTGAAATCGGGATTTTACCGGAATACCGGGGGGGTTACCGGAACCCCCCGGGAGCTATTTGGGCCATAGTGGGCCTTAGTGGAAAAGAGAAG
>NW_025307191.1:0-727 GCF_018294505.1 Triticum aestivum
GATGGGTGACCTCCTGGGAAGTCCTCGTGTTGCATTCCCTTTTTAATTTTTTTCGCGCCGCTTGCAAAACAAAACGCACGTGTAAGTAATATATTTACCATGTTTTATTATTTTGCACGAGTGCGGTAAGTCATAGCTGGGTGCTCACGATTCACGGGTCCAGCGTCGGCGTTGTGGCGCGGCAAGCGTGCACTGGTGCGGTTGAGAGGGAGGGGTGGAAACCGCGTTAAACTCGTCTCCGTAGTTGAGAGGGAGCGGCCAAAGCAATGTGCAATCGTCTTTGTTGTGGAGCTGGGAGGCGCAAGGATAAGGGACGAAGACCGGGGTAACATGTCGGATGCGATCATACCAGCACTAAAGCACCGGATCCCATCAGAACTCCGAAGTTAAGCGTGCTTGGGCGAGAGTAGTACTAGGATGGGTGACCTCCTGGGAAGTCCTCGTGTTGCATTCCCTTTTTAATTTTTTTCGCGCCGCTTGCAAAACAAAACGCACGTGTAAGTAATATATTTACCGTGTTTTATTATTTTGCACGAGTACGGTAAGTCATAGCTGGGTGCTCACGATTCACGGGTCCAGCGTCGGCGTTGTGGCGCGGCAAGCGTGCACTGGTGCGGTTGAGAGGGAGGGGTGGAAACCGCGTTAAACTCGTCTCCGTAGTTGAGAGGGAGCGGCCAAAGCAATGTGCAATCGTCTTTGTAGTGGAGCTGGGAGGGGCAAGGATAAG
>NW_025307192.1:0-727 GCF_018294505.1 Triticum aestivum
GGGGGGGGGCTTGCCTGGTTGCTCTGGCAAGAGAGAGGGGTCGTCAACTCCGTAGTCGAACTGGTCAGCAGCAGCGTCGGTCTCGTAGTCTACCGGAAAGGAGTAACGGAGGGGGAACACAATAAATAACAGAGCAATCAAATGTAACACAAAGCAAGACGCGGCAATACGTTGTGCTAGGGGTGTCCTAACGTAGGGATAGGCGATACCGGTGAAGGGGGAAACATCCGGGAAAGTATCCCCAGTGTTTCGCGTTTTCGGGCAGAGGAGCCGGAGGGGGAAAGTTGCGAGTTCGATAGGTTAGGGGGGTGTGGCGGACGAACGGACCGCGTATCCGGATTCGTCTCGTCGTTCTGAGCAACTTTCATGTACAAAGTTTTTCGATCCGAGCTACGGTTTACCTTATATTAATTTTAAAAGATTTAAATCATTTTTAGGATTTATTTAATTAATTTAATCAACATTATCCAGAATAGTGTCTGCTGACGTCAGCATGACGTCAGCAGTTGACTTGGTCAACCTGACAGGTGGGTCCCGTTCGTCGTACACTGATTTAATTAACTAACAATTAATTATGTTAATTAGTGATTAGGTTAATTTAATTACAATTAATTAACTTAATTAATTCCTTAATTAATTAATTAATTTAATTATTATTGTTTATTTAATTATTTTTGTATATATATTTTTTAAAAAAAAAAAAATTTATTAAAACATTCTGGGGGAT
>NW_025307193.1:0-727 GCF_018294505.1 Triticum aestivum
CGGAAACTCGTCTGTTACAAAGGGATTTCATTTTTTAAAACTTATTTGAACTCCTGACTTTTTGTGTGTTCAAAATGCACCATTCAAAGCCACATCATCATTTTTCAATCCTTTCTGACTTCATTTGTTATTTTTCATGCATTTACTAATTATTTTGAGCTATAAGACCCTAAAATTGAAAAGCATTTCAAATGAACTCTGAAAAGGTTGAAAGTTGGCATGATATCATCATTTCATCCACATAGCATGTGCAAGAAAGTTGAGAGGGTTACGGGAAAAACTGGATGCACTTCGTGTACAAAACGGACAATCCCTTTCAAAGTATCAGGATTTCATCCGAAAACTCGTCTGTTACAAAGGGATTTCATTTTTTGAAAACTTATTTGAACTCCTGACTTTTTGTGTGTTCAAAATGCACCATTCAAAGCCACATCATCATTTTTCAATCCTTTCTGACTTCATTTTTTATTTTTCATGCATTTACTAATTATTTTGAGCTATTAGACCCTAATATTGAAAAGCATTTCAAATGAACTCTGAAATGGTTGAAAGTTGGCATGATATCATCATTTCATCCACACAGCATGTGCAAGTAAGTTGAGAGGGTTACGGCAAAAACTGGATGCACTTCGTGTACAAAACGGACAATCTCTTTCAAAGTATCAGGATTTCATGCGGAAACTCGTCTGTTACAAAGGGATTTCATTTTTTAAAACTTATTTGAACT
>NW_025307194.1:0-727 GCF_018294505.1 Triticum aestivum
GATTGCTCTCCACTCGGAATGTTTTTAATTTAGGCGAGTACGGGGTCACAGCTAAGCCCCCGAGTGGGAGGATCACTCTCCACTCGGAATGTTTTTAACTTAGGCGAGTACGGGTCGCGGCTAAGCCTCTCAGTGGGAGGATTGCTCTCCACTCGGAATGTTTTTAACTTAGGCGATTTCCAGTTCGCGGCTAAGCCTCCGAGTGGGAGGATTGCTCTGCACTCGGAGTGTTTCTAACTTAGGCGATTTCAGGGTCGCGGCTATGTCCCTGAGTGGGAGGATTGCTCTCCACTCGGAATGTTTTTAACTTACGCGATTTCCGGTTCACGGCTAAGCCTCTGAGTGGGAGGATTCCTCACCACCCAAAATGTTTTTAACTTAGGCGAGTACGGGGTCGAGTGGGAGGATCACTCTCCACTCGACATATTTTTAACTTAGGCGGGTACGGGGTCACAGCTAAATCCCCGAGTGGGAGGATTGCACTTCACTCAGAATGTTGTTAACTTAGAGAGTACGGGGTCGCAGCTAAGCCCCCGAGTGGGAGGATTGCTCTCCGCTTGGAATGTTTTTAACTTAGGTGATTTCGGGGTCGTGGCTAAGCCTCCAAGTGGGATGATTGCTCTTACTCAGAATGTTTTTACTTAAGCGAGTACGGGGTCGCAGCTAAGCCCCCGAGTGGGAGGATTGCTTTCCACTCGAAATGTTTTTAAGTTAGGCGATTTCAGGA
>NW_025307195.1:0-726 GCF_018294505.1 Triticum aestivum
CTCACGCCACGGAGACGCCCTCGCCCCCTGCACCTCCCCTCTCTCACCCTGGACCCCATTCCCTCCTCTGTTTCCCTCTCGCGCACAGCACCGAGCGGAGCTCGCCGCCATCGTCGCCGTACCCATGGCCACCGGCCACCCCTAGCCTCACCGACGCCCCAGGAAGCTCCGCCGGTCCTCCCTCGACCTCCTCACCGTGTCACGCGACCAGAAGAGCCCCGGAACGCCACCCCCGACGTTTTCCCCTCGCCGGCCGCCGAGGATCTTCTCCGTCGATTCGGCCACTCCGACGCGCCCCCGAGCCGGCTAACCATCCCTACGGCACCGCTGTGAGCTCCTACGCCTCCCCTCCCTCTTTCCCCCTTCGATTGCGCCCTATAGCCGCCGCCCCACGAGCACCGAAGCCGCCGTCCGCCATGGCCGGTGAGCTCCGTGCTCCCGAGCTTCTCCGCCTGCGTTCGTTGCCTCCGGGTGTTCCTGGTGACCCCAGCATCCCGTAGAGCCCATCGGCCGCGCCCGCCGTGCCGTGTAACGCCGAAACCGAGCACGCCCGAGCTCCGGCCACCGCTGCCGAGCTCGAGGCCATCGTCTCCGGCCGCCCTAGCTGCTGCTGCTTGCTGAAATGGGCGCGGGTGAGCTCCAGCTCCCCGTAGCCGCTCTCCTCCGTCCATTTGGACGCCGGAGGAGCGAGCCCGCGCCCTCCGCCGCGCCTGTTGCCACCGGCGA
>NW_025307196.1:0-726 GCF_018294505.1 Triticum aestivum
GTGTTTTGAGACAGATGCCATTATAGGAAGTTTTTTTTGACCCGTTTCCAGTTTTTGGGTCCGGGCAGTCAAAAAAAAAAATTTGGTCGAAAAAATTTCGTGCCCATCCTGTCAGTTTGAGCTAAGAAGAGTTTTGAGACACTCGCCATTATAGTGATTTTTCGCAAAAAAAAAAGCAGCGCAAAAAAAAAAGAGCGCAAAAAAAAAGAGCGAAAAAAAATTCCAGAGTGTGCTTTTCCCTTGTTTACGTGCCGCGCCGTGATTTTGTTAGTGTTCTAGGCTCGCGTCTCTAGCACAGTCTAGCCTAGGACCAGCACAGTACCGTCGTTGAGCGTTTATTCAACTTTGCATCTCTGAATTGATTATTGCTGACCATTTTTGCTACCATATTATAAGCCTTCCCAGCTCCACATACATCTACGTCGTGCGTTTGACTCTCCCTGGTAATCGCTCTATCCAAGCTTTGAGAGTTTTTGACTACAACGGTTGCCGATCACCGCCTGCTGCTGGGTAAGAACTGGTAAGAATTTGAGATTTGCTTGACGGATTTGTGACACCCACCACCACCACTTGTTCGTAGTCTGTAGGATCATATTCTTGTGTGTTTCTATTGCTGCTAACCATGCCAGGATCACAAGCCGACGAGATTGACTGGGAGAATTTATCGAACAAGGAGCTTCATGATAAGTTTCAGCAAATGATGACTGAACAGGTGCAAGATGTGCT
>NW_025307197.1:0-726 GCF_018294505.1 Triticum aestivum
ACGACGGCGTGGTGGTGGATGTAGCGGCTCTTCGGCAGGGCTTCGCCGAGGTTCTGCGCGAGAGAGAGAGGTGTTGTAGGGGAGGAGGGAGGCGCCAAAGGCTGTAGGTTTGCTGCCCTCCCTCCCCCCCACTATTTATAGGACCCCTTGGGAGGGGGGAGCCGGCCAAAACCCATCTAGGGTTGGGGGGGCGGCGGCCAAGGGGGGGAAGGGGTTGCCTTGCCCCCCAAGGCAAGGGGGAACTCCCCCCCCCCCTAGGGTTCCCAACCCTAGGCGCATGGGGGGGGAGGCCCAAGGAGGCGCCCCAGCCCACTAGGGGCTGGTTCCCTTCCACTTTCAGCCCACGGGGCCCTCCGGGACAGGTGGCCCCACCCGGTGGACCCCCGGGACCCTTCCGGTGGTCCCGGTACAATACCGATAAACCCCGAAACTTTCCCGGTGGCCAAAACTGGACTTCCTATATATAATTCTTCACCTCCGGACCATTCCGGAACCTCTCGTGACGTCCGGGATCTCATCCGGGACTCCGAACAACTTTCGGGTTTCCGCATACATATATCTCTACAACCCTAGCGTCACCGGACCTTAAGTGTGTAGACCCTACGGGTTCGGGAGACATGCAGACATGATCGAGACGCCTCTCCGGTCAATAACCAACAGCGGGATCTGGATACCCATGTTGGCTCCCACATGTTCCACGATGATATCATCGGGTGAACCACGGTG
>NW_025307198.1:0-726 GCF_018294505.1 Triticum aestivum
GACCATAAGCTCCAATACTCACAAAGAAAAGAACCAGACAAGAACCGATAATATAGTAAGAAGAGGCAGAGGAGGTATGCCAACAAATAGGGGTGTGAAACCTCCAACTGAGAAGAACCGGCATAACCTCCAACATCGAAAACTTCATAAAAGATGCGAGTGAACTCCGTTTTCGATGTACTCGAGCTTGTCACCAAGATGACCATAAGCTCCAAAACTCACAAAGAGAAGAACCAAAAAGGAACAAATATTATAGTAAGAAGAGGCAGGGGAGGTATGCCAACAAATAGAGGAGTGAAACCTCCAACTGAGAAGAACCGGCATAACCTCCAACATCGAAAACATCATAGAAGATGCGAGTGAACTCCGTTTTCGATGAACTCGAGCTTGTCACCAAGATGACCATAAGCTCCAAAACTCACAAGGAGAAGAACCAAACAGGAACCGATAATATAGTAAGAAGACGCATGGGAGGTACATTAACAAATAGAGGAGTGAAACCTCCAACTGAGAAGAACCGACATAACCTCCAACATCGAAAACATCATAGAAGATGTGAGTGAACTCCGTTTTCGATGAAGTCGAGCTTGTCACCAAGATGACCATAAGCTCCAAAGCTCACAAAGAGAAGAACCAAACAAGAACCAGTAATATAGTAAGAAGAGGCAGGGGAGGTATGCCAACAAATAGAGGAGTGAAACCTCCAACTGAGAAGAACCGGCATGA
>NW_025307199.1:0-726 GCF_018294505.1 Triticum aestivum
ATGACCGACACGTGAGCGCACCTTGGGGTTCAACAACTATGGAAATCGCTTTGGGGCCCTAAACCGGTGAGTAATAGTCCACGAAACGGGTCAGAATCGGCCAAAACCGTGAGTGTTGATGACCGAAACGTAAATGCACCCCAGGGTTCGTTAATCGTGGAAATCACTCCGGGACCCCAAAACAGTGAGTAATAGTCCACGAAACGTGCCAGAATCGGCAAAAACTGTGAGTGTTGATGACCGACACGTAAGCGCACCTTGGGGTTCAACAACTATGAAACCGGTTTGGGGCCCCAAAACGGTGAGTAATAGTCCATGAAACGGGTCAGAATCGACCAAAACCGCGAGTGTTGATGACCAAGTCGTAAACGCACCCCAAGGTTCGTTAATCGTGGAAACCTCTCCGGGACCCCAAAATAGTGAGTAATAGTCCACGAAATGGGCCAGAATTGGCCAAATCTGTGAGTGTTGATGACCGACACGTAAGCGCAACTTGGGGTTCAACAACTATGGAAATTCGTTTGGGGCCCAAAAATGGTGAGTAATCGTCCACGAAACGGGTCAGAATCGGCCAAAACCGCTAGTGTTGATGACCAAAAGATAAACGCACCCCAGGGTTCGTGTTAATCGTGGAAATCACTCCGGGACCCCAGAACAGTGAGTAATAGTCCACGAAACAGGCCAGAATCGGCCAAATCTGTGAGTGTTGATGACCGACACGTAAGC
>NW_025307200.1:0-726 GCF_018294505.1 Triticum aestivum
CTTTTTCCACATGCTATGTGGGTGAAATGAAGATAGCATGCCAAGTTACACCATTTTCCGAGTTCATTTTGTGGTGATTTTCAATTTCACGGTCGTTTAGCTCTCTAAACAAATCTGTAAATGACTGAAAAATACCAAATGTTGTCAGAAAGTGTTGAAAATTGGCGAAGTCGCATTGAATGGTGCATACGGAACGCAAAAAAAGTCTGGAGTTCAAATAAGTTTAAAAAATGAAGTGCCCATGTAAAAGATGAGTTCTCGTCCGAAACCCTGATACTCCGAAAGAGATTGTCCAGTTTGTACACGAAGTGCGTCCAGTTTTTGCCGTAGCCCTCTCTACTCTTTTCCACATGCTATGTGGGTGAAATGAAGATACCATGCCAAGTTTCAACATTTTCCAAGTTCATTTTGTAGTGATTTTCAATCTCACGGTCATTTAGCTCTCTAAACAAATCGGTAAATGACTGAAAAATAGCAAATGATGTCCTAAAGTGTTAAAAATTGATGACGTCGCTTTGAATGGTCCATAAGGAACGCAAGAAAAGTCTGGAGTTCAAATAAGTTTAAAAAAATGAAGTGCCCGTGTAACAGATGAGTTCTCGTCCGAAACCCTGATACTCCAAAAGAGATTGTCCAGTTTGTACACGAAGTGCGTCCAGTTTTTGCCGTAACCCTCTCTACTCTTTTGCACATGCTATGTGGGTGAAATGATGATACCATGCCAAG
>NW_025307201.1:0-726 GCF_018294505.1 Triticum aestivum
CCATTCAAAGCCACATCATCATTTTTCAATCCTTTCTGACTTCATTTGTTATTTTTCATGCATTTACTAATTATTTTTAGCTACAAGACCCTAAAATTGAAAAGCATTTCAAATGAACTCTGAAAAGGTTGAAACTTGGCATGATATCATCATTTCATCCACATAGCATGTGCAAGAAAGTTGAGAGGGTTACGGCAAAAACTGGATGCACTTCGTGTACAAAACGGACAATCTCTTTCAAAGTATCAGGATTTCATCCGGAAACTCGTCTGTTACAAAGGGATTTCATTTTTTAAAACTTACTTGAACTCCTGACTTTTTGTGTGTTCAAAATGCACCATTCAAAGCCACATCATCATTTTTCAATCCTTTCTGACTTCATTTGTTATTTTTCATGCATTTACTAATTATTTTGAGCTATAAGAACCTAAAATTGAAAAGCATTTCAAATGAACACTGAAAAGGTTGAAAGTTGTTATGATATCATCATTTAATCCACATAGCATGTGCAAGAAAGTTGAGAGGGTTACGGCAAAAACTGGATGCACTTTGTGTACAAAACGCACAATCTCTTTCAAAGTATCGGATTTCATCGGAAAACTCGTCTGTTACAAAGGGATTTCATTTTTTAAAACTTATTTGAACTCCTGACTTTTTGTGTGTTCAAAATGCAACATTCAAAGCCACATCATCATTTTTCAATCCTTTCTGACTTAATTTGGTATT
>NW_025307202.1:0-726 GCF_018294505.1 Triticum aestivum
GTATGCAGCATTCAAAGCGACGTCATCAATTTCCAACATGTTCTGACATCATTTGTTGTTTTCGGTCATTTACCTAATTGTTTAGAGATCTAAATGACCGTGAAATTGAAAATCACTACAAAATGAATCCTAAAAATGTTGAAATTTGGCATGGTATCATCATATCACCCGCATAGCATGCGCGAAAGAGTAGAGAGGGTCACGGCAAAAACTGAACGCACTTCATGTACAAACTGGACAAACTCTTTCGGAGTATCAGGGTTTCGGACGAGAACTCATCTGTTACACAGCAGCTTCAATGTTTTTAATAACTTATTTGAACTCCGGACTTCTTTTGTGTTCATTATGCAGCATTCAAAGCGACCCCATCAATTTCCAACATGTTCTGACATCATTTGTTGTTTTTCGGTCATTTACCTAATTGTTTAGAGAGCTAAATGACCGTGAATTGAAAATCACTACAAAATGAATCCTGAAAATGTCGAAACTTGGCATGGTCTCATCTTATCACCCGCATAACATGCGTGAAAGAGTAGAGAGGGTCACAGCAAAAACTGGACAAATTCTTTCGGAGTATCAGGGTTTCGGACAAGAACTTAACTGTTACACGACCACTTCAATGTTTTTAATAACTTATTTGAACTCCGGACTTCTTTTGTGTTCAGTATGCAGCACTCAAAGCGACGTCATCAATTTCCAACATGTTCTGACATCATTTGTTGTTTT
>NW_025307203.1:0-726 GCF_018294505.1 Triticum aestivum
AGTTTTTGCCGTAACCCTCTCAACTTTCTTGCACATGCTATGTGGATGAAATGATGATATCATGCCAACTTTCAACCTTTTCAGAGTTCATTTGAAATGCTTTTCAATTTTAGGGTCTTATAGCTCAATATAATTAGTAAATGCATGAAAAATAACAAATGAAGTCAGAAAGGATTGAAAAATGATGATGTGGCTTTGAAAGGTGCATTTTGAACACACAAAAAGTCAGGAGTTCAAATAAGTTTTAAAAAATGAAATCCCTTTGTAACAGACGAGTTTCCGGATGAAATCCTGATACTTTGAAAGAGATTGTCCGTTTTGTGCACGAAGTGCATCCAGTTTTTGCCGTAAACCTCTCAACTTTCATGCACATGCTATGTGGATGAAATGATGATATCATGCCAACTTTCAACCTTTTCAGAGTTCATTTGAAATGCTTTTCAATTTTAGGGTCTTATAGCTCAAAATAATTAGTAAATGCATGAAAAATAACAAATGAAGTCAGAAAGGATTGAAAAATGATGATGTGGCTTTGAATGGTGCATTTTGAACACACAAAAAGTCAGGAGTTCAAATAAGGTTTAGAAAATGAAATCCCTTTGTAACGAACGAGTTTCCGGATGAAATCCTGATACTTTGAAAGAGATTGTTCGTTTTGTACACGAAGTGCATCCAGTTTTTGCCGTAACCCCCTCAACTTTCTTGCAAATGCTATGTGGATGAAAT
>NW_025307204.1:0-726 GCF_018294505.1 Triticum aestivum
CTAGAGTTGAACTAGCTCTATAGTCTAGTTCAAATAATTTTACACTTTTCTTGAACTAGCTCTATAGCCTAGTACAAATAATTTTGCACTAGAGTTGAACTAGCTCTACAAGCTAGTTGAAATAATTTTACGAAAGAATTGACCTGGCTCTATAGGCTAATACAAATAATTTTACACTAGAGTTGAACTAGCTCTATAAGCTAGTACAAATAATTTTACACTAGAGTTGAACTTGCTCCATAAACTAGTTCAATTAATTTTACACTAGAGTTGAACTAGCTCTATAGCCTAGTATAAATAATTTTTCACTAGATTAGAACTAGCTCTATAAGCTAATTTAAATAATTTTACATTAGAGTTGAACTAGCTCTATATTCTAGTACAAATAATTTTACACTAGAGTTGAACTAGCTCTATAAGCTAGTTGAAATAATTTTACACTAGAGTTGAACTAGCTCTATAGCCTAGTACAAATAATTTTACACTAGAGTTGAACTAGCTCTATAAGCTAGTTCAAATAATTTTACACTAGGGTTGAACTAGCTCTATAGTCTAGTACAAATAATTTTACACTAGAGTTGAACTAGCTCTATGACCTAGCACAAATAATTTTACACTAGAGTTGAACTAGCTCTATAGCCTTGTTCAAATAATTTTACACTAGAGTTGAACTAGCTCTATAGCCTAGTACAAATAATTTTACACTAGAGTTGAATTAGCTCTATA
>NW_025307205.1:0-726 GCF_018294505.1 Triticum aestivum
GTATGTGACGTGCGTCAAGTTTTTGCCGTGACCCTCTCTACTCTTTCGCACATGCTATGCGGGTGAAATGATGATACCATGCCAAGTTTCAACATTTTCAGAATTCATTTTGTAGTGATTTTCAATTTCACGGTCATTTAGCTCTCTAAACAATTAGGTAAATGACCGAAAAACAACAAATGATCTTAGAACATGTTGGAAATTGATGATGTCGCTTTGAATACTGCATACTGAACACAAAAGAAGTCCAGAGTTCAAATAAGTTTAAAAAACATTGAAGTGCCCGTGTAACAGATGAGTTCTCGTCCAAAACCCTGATACTCCGAAAGAGTTTGTCCAATTTGTACATGAAGTGCGTCCAGTTTTTTCCGTGACCCTCTCTACTCTTTCGCACATGCTATGCGGGTGAAATGATGATACCATGCCAAGTTTCAACATTTTCAGAATTCATTTTGTAGTGATTTTCAATTTCACGGTCATTTAGCTCTCTAAACAATTAGGTAAATGACCAAAAAACTACAAATGATGTTAGAACATGTTGGAAATTGATGACGTCGCTTTGAATGCTGCATACTGAAGACAAAAGAAGTCCGAAGTTGAAATAAGTTTAAAAAACATTGAAGTGCCCGTGTAACAGGTGAGTTCTTGTCCAAAACCGTGATACTCCGAAAGAGTTTGTCCAATTTGTACATGAAGTGCGTCCAGTTTTTTCCGCGACCCTCTCTA
>NW_025307206.1:0-726 GCF_018294505.1 Triticum aestivum
TCCTGGCGTGGGGCGGCGAGCTCCGGGCGGCGGCGCGGTCCTGGCGGCGACGGACGGCGACGGGGCGCAGCGTCGGGGTCCTCCTCCTCTCGATCCCGATCCAATCGGGGGAGAGAGGGGAGGGGTCGAGATATTTTCGAGGAGGGTGTGGGTGTCGGTGGATGGACCGGGTGAGGAGTGGGGGGTTAAGGAGCGCGGGATGGGCCGGCCGGCTGGGCCTGGGGGGTTTGGCCCAGTTGGGCCACGGCCCAGGGGGGTTTCCTTTTTTTTGTTTTTTTTGTTTTGCTTTCTCCTTTTGTATTTTCATAATTTTCTTTTCTGTTTCTTTTAATAATTAATTTATTTTAGTTTTTGTAAAATTTAATTTCAACACCTAAATTAGTATTTAGGAATACAACACTGCCACATTAATTTGGACAGCTAAATAAAATAGTTTAATATTTTATAATTGAAAAAGGTATTAAATTAAATGTTTTGTTGCTGCTTTAATTACCTTAGTGCATCTAAACACTTTGCAAAAATGTGGTTTCTGTATCAATATTATTTATGATTTATTTTCTACAACTTGAACATTTTAGTTTTAAAGTTTGAAAACTTTTGTTGTTTGCCTATATTTTAAATTTGAATTTGAATCATTTTGAACTAACGCGAGTTTATCAACAGTAACCGAGGTGACGTGGCATCATTAGTAAAGGTTTACTGTAGCTTAATTATCCGGGCGTCACA
>NW_025307207.1:0-726 GCF_018294505.1 Triticum aestivum
ATTTTTCAATCCTTTCTGACTTCATTTGTTATTTTTCATGCATTTACTAATTATTTTGAGCTATAAGACCCTAAAATTGAAAAGCATTTCAAATGAACTCTGAAAAGGTTGAAAGTTGGCATGATATCATCATTTCATCCACATAGCATGTGCAAGAAAGTTGAGAGGGTTACGGCAAAAACTGGATGCACTTCGTGTACAAAACGGCCAATCTCTTTCAAAGTATCAGGATTTCATCCGGAAACTCGTCTGTTACAAAGGGATTTCATTTTTAAAAACTTATTTGAACTCCTGACTTTTTGTGTGTTCAAAATGCACCATTCAAAGCCACATCATCATTTTTCAATCCTTTCTGACTTCATTTGTTATTTTTTCATGCATTTACTAATTATTTTGAGCTATAAAACCCTAAAATTGAAAAGCATTTCAAATGAACTCTGAAAAGGTTGAAAGTTTGGCATGATATCATCATTTCATCCACATAGCATGTGCAAGAAAGTTGAGAGGGTTACGGCATAAACTGGATGCACTTCGTGTACAAAACGGACAATCTCTTTCAAAGTATCAGGATTTCATCCGGAAACTCGTCTGTTACAAAGGGATTTCATTTTTTAAAACTTATTTGAACTCCTGACTTTTTGTGTGTTCAAAATGCACCATTCAAAGCCACATCATCATTTTTCAATCCTTTCTGACTTCATTTGTTATTTTTCATGCATTTACTAA
>NW_025307208.1:0-726 GCF_018294505.1 Triticum aestivum
CCAGTTGATGGCTATATGATGTTGACATGTCATCTATAGCCAAGGTTATAGCCGGCACGTACAATAGTTAGATGTTAAGATGTCCTACTTTATTAATGTATGGCTCACATACCACTTTCACATAGTGCCTAGGAGCATGTGTTGCAGTTGGCTCTTATTCTGTAGCTGGTTCCTCTTCTCTCTTCTCCATGTTAGCAGAAATATACTCCCTCTGTTCACTTTTGTAAGTCGTTTAAGACAACTGAAATTGAACTGTTTTAGGTGTTGTCTTATAAATGTCTAAAAGGTCTTATAAAAATGGATGGAGGGAGTAGCATTTTAACTCATATAGCCCGCTTACATAAGCTTATTGTAGTTGCTCTAAATATATGGGCGACGCTATGTGTCGGCTGGCAGATAATTAGAAAAGATGCCGGCTTGCTGACCATTGGATGTAACGTTAACGGATGTCCGATCTAGAAGTACTCCGAAAGCAGCCATCTCTTTGGAGGGGCGTCGTAGAAGGCCCTCCGCAACAGCTAGCTTGTTGCAATCACCCGAGCATGTACTTCTTTATTTTTTACAATAGAGGTCTTTTTTTTTGCAACAAAAGTCCTGTTGCATATTTATTTATTTTTGCAACAAGGGTCTTGTTGCAGAAATTTTTCGCAACAAAGGTCTTGTTGCATAATTTATTTATTTATTTTTTGTAATAAAGGTCTTGTTGCAGCAATTTTTCATAACAAA
>NW_025307209.1:0-726 GCF_018294505.1 Triticum aestivum
TTGAGAGTGTTACGGCAAAAACTGGATGCACTTCGTGTACAAAACGGACAATCTCTTTCAAAGTATCAGGATTTCATCCGGAAACTCGTCTGTTACAAAGGGATTTCATTTTTTAAAACTTATTTGAACTCCTGACTTTTTGTGTGTTCAAAATGCACCATTCAAAGCCACATCATCATTTTTCAATCATTTCTTACTTCATTTGTTATTTTTCATGCATTTACTAATTATTTTCAGCTACAAGACCATAAAATTGAAAGGCATTTCAAATGAACTTTGAAAAGGTTGAAAGTTGGCATGATATCATCATTTCATCCACATAGCATGTGCAAGAAAGTTGAGAGGGTTACGGCAAAAACTGGATGCACTTCGTGTACAAAACGGACAATCTCTTTCAAAGTATCAGGATTTTATCCGGAAAGTCGTCTGTTACAAAGGGATTTCATTTTTTAAAACTTATTTGAACTCCTGACTTTTTGTGTGTTCAAAATGCACCATTCAAAGCCACATCATCATTTTTCAATCCTATCTTACTTCATTTGATATTTTTCATGCATTTACTAATTATTTTGAGCTACAAGACCCTAAAATTGAAAAGCATTTCAAATGAACTCTGAAAAGGTTGAAAGTTGGCATGATATCATCATTTCATCCACATAGCATGTGCAAGAAAGTTGAGAGGGTTACGGCAAAAACTGGATGCACTTCGTGTACAAAACGGACAAT
>NW_025307210.1:0-726 GCF_018294505.1 Triticum aestivum
AATAGGTGGCAGTTTTTTTTTTAAAAAAATCCAGTTTTTTGGTTCTGTTTTTTGCATTATTTATTTTCTTTTGTTTTTTGCTTTATTTTTTAATTTTTTTGCTTTTAGGTCAGCAAAATTATAAACTGTCTGTTAGTGCCATTAGTTTTAGAAAAAAAATATAAACTTTCTATTAGTGCCATTAGTTCTTTATGAAAATTCTTTTTGCTGTATTTAGTTTTTTTGTTTTCTTTTTTGCTATATTTATTTTGTTTTGTTTCTACTTACAACAAAAAACTTATTTATTTTATTTTATTTTGTTTCTAATTACTTATTTATTTTACTTTATGATAATTCTTTCTGCTATTAAAGTTTCTATCAAAAAGAGTTCTTTATGAAAATTCTTTTTGCTTTTAATGATTAAAAATAAAAAAGAGGCGCAATGCGCGTTGATTTGCTTCAAGCCTTTCGGAATAGTGTAGACTGCACTGCACATAGCTCGATGCAGTCTACCTTATTCCTCAAGGCTTGAAGCTAAGCAACGTGAGCATTGCGCCTCTTCTTCATCGTCTCTGCACTCAGGGCTTATAAACCGCTCCTAGTGCCTCTCAGCTAGCGAGGTGGGACTAAAAAACTGCTTAGCTAGTAAGAAACTCTAGTACCGGTTCGTGCCACGAACAGGTACTAAAGGTGCTCGTGGGGCCACAGCCTCATTAGTACCGGTTCGTGGCACCAACAGGGACCAAA
>NW_025307211.1:0-726 GCF_018294505.1 Triticum aestivum
AAAAAGAGAGAAGAAGCCATCTAGCTAATAACTATGGACTCGTAGGTCTGTGGTAAACTACTCACAACTCATCGGAGGGGCAAGGATGTTGATGTAGAAGCCCTCCATGGTCGATTCCCCCTCCGGCAGAGTGCCGACTAAGGCTCCAAGATGAGATCTCGCGGATATAGAAGGTTACGGCGGTGGAAATTGTGTTTCATGGTGCCCCTGGATGTTTTTAGGGTACGTAGGTATATATAGGAGGAAGAAGTACGTCGGTGGGCGCCCGAGGGGCCCACGAAACAGGGGGCACGCCCTACACCGGGGGGGTCCTATCTCGTGGGGGCCTCAGCTGCTTCTTGACTTGCACTCCAAGTCCTCTGGATCACGTTCGTTCCAAAAATCACGCTCCCAAACGTTTCATTCCGTTTGGACTCCGTTTGATATTCCTTTTCTTGGAAATACTGAAATAGGCAAAAAAACCAGCAATATGGGCTGGCCTCCGGTTAGTAGGTTAGTCCCAAAAATGATATAAATGTGTAAAATAAAGCCCATAAACATCCAAAAGGGGTAATATAATTGCATGGAACAATCAAAAATTATAGATATGTTGGAGACGTATCAGGCATCCCCAAGCTTAATTCCTGCTCGTCCTCGAGTAGGTAAATGATAAAAAAGAAATTTTTGATGTGGAATGCTACCTAGCATAATTCTCAATGTAATTTTCTCTATTGTGGCATGAATGTT
>NW_025307212.1:0-726 GCF_018294505.1 Triticum aestivum
AGAGAGATATATGAGACCATGAGGGCATCCTATAGACAAAAAGGACATTCGAGGAATTAAAAATTTGAATCGTCTCCACAGAACAAACTGCAAGCTTTGAAATCATTGAAGTGTTGACAATTCCGTAATCTCTTAACATAGCTGCCACCATCATGCTTCTCAGGTAGGCTAATCCTTTTCTCCATCAAGTTGTTCATTACGTTCACGACAGTGAGTAGCATAGAACCTAAACAAATTCATAATATTGTCTGTTGATGTCCCCACCACGAAGGCCCGGAGGCTCTGTTCATAATCACCTCTCGCCATATCCGGGGAGGATTATGGTCTAGGGCTCTATGCAGAGCGGCGCATGATGCTGTAGTGTGGCTATTGTCAATGACACGGTCATGATGTTGTCCACTTTGTCCCGGTGGTTCGAAAGCAACGCAATGACATCATGTTTCTTCTCCTCAGCGAGTTTATTATTTTTCATAGACCTCATGATATAAATATAAGTTCTTGATTCTTCCACTCGATCATATTCATCTGCATCTACTTGGTTGAAATATATTTTTTTCCCGAGTGAATACCTTGCTTCTGTACAACTGCTATGTAGGAGCAGAGTACCGAGGGCTGAGGAGACAAGTGCTGGAGAGGGTGGCATGCATCAGGATGAGGGAAGAAAGTGCTGGAGGATGTAAACATTTGGAGGAACATGTATATAGTGGTTCTTTGTGGAAAAGAATG
>NW_025307213.1:0-726 GCF_018294505.1 Triticum aestivum
CGAGATTCAGGGGTCGACGGAAAGAAAGCGGGGTACTCCAGTCGAAGACGATCTTCTCGCTCCCAAGTAGCCTCTCTCTCGGAATGATGAGACCACTGAACTTTGAGAAACTTGACGTTCTGACGTCGAGTAACACGCTCTGCTTGATCAAGAATGCGAACCGGGTACTCTCGGTATGTGAGGTTATCTTGGAGATCAAGCGTTTCGTGGTCCACTCCGCGGATAGGATCCGAGAAGCAACGCCTGAGTTGAGAGACGTGGAAGACATCATGAACTCGAGAAAGATGTGGGGGTAGTTCCAACTGGTAGGTAACCTCTCCTCGTTTAGCGAGAATACGAAAAGGACCAATGTAACAAGGAGCCAACTTGCCCTTGACACCGAAACGATGGGTACCCTTCAAAGGAGTAACCCGAAGGTAAGCTTGGTCGCCAATTTCATAAGTCATATCCTTATGATGACGATCGTACTGACTTTTCTGACGAGACTGGGCTGTTTTCAAATTCTCACGAATGATGCGAACTTGCTCTTCTGCCTCCTGGATCATATCCGGTCCAAAGAATTGTCTTTCACCGGTTTCTGACCAGTTCAAAGGTGTTCGACATCTTCGTCCATAGAGAACCTCAAAAGGAGCTTGCTTGAGGCTGGATTGGTAGCTATTGTTATAGGCAAACTCGGCAAAAGGAAGACATTTCTCCCAATCCATACCGAATGAGATAACGCAAGCT
>NW_025307214.1:0-726 GCF_018294505.1 Triticum aestivum
GGTTCGAGAACAATGTAGACATGACCGAGACACATCTCCGGTCAATAACCAATAGCGGAACCTGGATGCTCATATTGGCTCCTACATATTCTACGAAGATCTTTATCGGTCAGACCGCATAACAACATACGTTGTTCCCTTTGTCATCGGTATGTTACTTGCCCGAGATTCGATCGTCGGTATCTCAATACCTAGTTCAATCTCGTTACCGGCAAGTCTCTTTACTCGTTCCGTAATACATCATCTCACAACTAACTCATTAGTTGCAATGCTTGCAAGGCTTATGTGATGTGCATTACCGAGAGGGCCCAGAGATACCTCTCCGACAATCGGAGTGACAAATCCTAATCTCGAAATACGCCAACCCAACATGTACCTTTGGAGACACCTGTAGAGCACCTATATAATCACCCAGTTACGTTGTGATGTTTGGTAGCACACAAAGTGTTCCTCCGGCAAATGGGAGTTGCATAATCTCATAGTCATAGGAACATGTATAAGTCATGAACAAAGCAATAGCAACATACTAAACGATCGGGTGCTAAGCTAATGGAATGGGGCATGTCAATCAGATCATTCACCTAATGATGTGATCCCGTTAATCAAATAACAACTCTTTGTCCATGGTTAGGAAACATAACCATCTTTGATTAACGAGCTAGTCAAGTAGAGGCATACTAGTGACACTCTGTTTGTCTATATATTCACACATGTATTATGTTTCCG
>NW_025307215.1:0-726 GCF_018294505.1 Triticum aestivum
TTCGTTTGAAATGCTTTTCAATTTTAGGGTCTTATAGCTCAAAATAATTAGTCAATGCATGAAAAATAACGAATGAAGTCAGAAAGGATTGAAAAATGATGATGTGGCTTTGAATGGTTCATTTTGAACACACAAAGCGTCAGGAGTTCAAATAAGTTTAAAAAATTGAAATCCCTTTGTAACAGACGAGTTTCCGTATGAAATCCTGATACTTTGAAAGAGATTGTCCGTTTTGTACACGAAGTGCATCCAGTTTTTGCCGTAACCCTCTCAACTTTCTTGCACATGCTATGTGGATGAAATGATGATACCATGCCAACTTTCAACCTTTTCAGAGTTCATTTGAAATGCTTTTCAATCTTAGGGTCTTATAGCTCAAAATAATTAGTAAATGAATGAAAAATAACAAATGAAGTCAGAAAGGATTGAAAAATGATGATGTGGCTTTGAATGGTGCATTTTGAACACACAAAAAGTCAGGAGTTCAAATAACTTTTAAAAAATGAAATCCCTTTGCAACAGACGAGTTTCCGTATGAAATCCTGATACTTTGAAAGAGATTGTCCGTTTTGTACACGAAGTGCATCCAGTTTTTGACGTAACCCTCTCAACTTTCTTGCACATGCTATGTGGATGAAATGATGATACCATGCCAACTTTCAACATTTTAAGAGTTCATTTGAAATGCTTTTCAATTTTAGGGTCTTAGAGCTCAAAATAATTAGT
>NW_025307216.1:0-726 GCF_018294505.1 Triticum aestivum
CCCCGCTGCCAGATCCAGTTCGGATCGGCCTCCCGGAGTTTAGCAACGCTCCTTTGAAGAAACGCCTGAGTTGGCGCCCGCGGAGCCCTCAACGGGAAGATGACAGGAGCGTCCAATATTTGATGGGCCGGATAAGGTTACTGGCCCATACCGGATTGACCATGATTGGAGTCATGGCCACATGCATTATGCGAGGGGTGCAGCCGCTCCAATATAGGGGCCACCCCATGTGGGATTTCAACGGGGAGAATGACGCCACCCGTCATGGCCGCAAGGGGCCGGGATCGGCCGCCAATCTGGTGAAGATCCTGTCCGGCTTGTTCAAGTGGGAGAAGGAGGACTTCCTCCGCACGAGTCCATTGAATGTATTCTCCATGAATAACCCTCGGAGCTGGGTAAGCGGACGTTTATATATCCGATCCGTGCTTTCAAAGATAAGTGTCTTACTTTATGATTTCGATGTAGGAACTGCGCCGGGATGTGGAGGGCATAGAAAGCCCGACTCCACAACCCGAGGATCCGGGAAGATCCCTTGATCCGGCCTCCGGGGAGGATCCGGACATAATGGTGGAACTGATTGACGGGGTGTTCCACTAACTCAGCATACACAGTGCTCTAGTCGCCATTACGGCTGACTACCCCGGTTTATCTCCGGCTTCCCAGGTGAGTACGACCGAAGTCCTGACACCATTACTTTTTTAATGCTTATTTCTGACCACCGTGTAC
>NW_025307217.1:0-726 GCF_018294505.1 Triticum aestivum
AAATTCACGGGAAATTTGGCATGACCTTTGCTAAAAAGTGGACATATCGAGCGCCTGATGTTCGCCTGAACGAAAATGAATCAACATTCCGCCAAAACATAGGCCACTCGAATCATTTTCCCTGCGAAGATATACTAGAAAGATACATCTGTATCACCACATACGCATCAAACCACTTGGTTTGACATACACACATGATTCCAATGGCACCGGATTTACAAAATAGAATAACATAAAAGAGAGAAAATTTGATACCAATCAAAATTCCTGGAATAAAATTCTGTCCTAATTTGGTTCGTAGCCCAATTAGTAGAATAAAATTTCGGTCCTAATTTGATACCTAGCTAAATTCCTAGAATAAATTTCTTTACACTTAGGGGTCCTAGAAGAAAATTTCTATACACTTAGGGTTCCTAGAAGCAAAATTCCTAGAACAAATTTTTTGTCCTAATTTGATACCTAACAAATACCAATGAAAATTCCTAGAATAAAATTTCTGTCCTAATTTAATACCTAGCTAATTTCCAAAATTAAATTTCTATACACTTAGGGTTCCTAAAATTGCTGTACTAATTTTAAACCTAGCTAAATACCAATCAATCTAGCTACCTAGGGTTCATACTAAATCCTAGCTTCCTAGGGTTCATAATAAATCCTAGGGTTCATACTAAATCCTAGGTTTCATACTTAATCCTAGGGCAAACAGAGAGGAGAGGAGAGAGAAGG
>NW_025307218.1:0-726 GCF_018294505.1 Triticum aestivum
TATACGGGACCAATTACTAGAGCTCGCGCACGCCTATTAAATTATCAGGTACTTTCGTTTCTTGGCAATGATTCTAATGTTCATGAGAATATGATGCTGCCTAAATTGGTACATTTGTTTTGCTTACAAATGAAGGGCCTAGCTTGGAGAAGGATGAACATTGGAGCAAGAACAAGCATGGAGATGATGCCATGCGCAAGGGGAACAAGAACGGAGTTACAGGTGATGATTTCAGGACTTTGAAGCCACCATAATGGGTGCATGAAGCCTTGGACGAAATATACAAAATGCCACTTCATAAATTTCGTCCCGAGGCTATTATAGGTGCTGCGTCACCTTTTTATTGGGCCAGGCCCATGTAATTTCGAAATACATAAGTATAGGCTATTTTTAGAGTCCGTATGTGTGGGGAAACAAGAGATAGGGTTGATTTCGGACCCCTCCACCAAGGGCCACGAAATTCCCCCTCTCTTCCTCCATATATACAGCCCTTAGGGCACCGTTTAGACTTTGGGGTTTTGTTTAGATTAAAAGTTCGCCATAGCTGCAACTTCGCATACTTCGTTTGTGTTCAACGACCAGACAAAGGCGTCACAGAACCCCACCTTGATCAATAAAGCTTTCATCTTATATTCGCAATATCCAGATTGCAATCTTAGTTTCTTGCTTGTTCTTCGTTTGCTCGCAGGAAACAGACCCTCGTGGTCAGGTTGATCGTGCTCCGGC
>NW_025307219.1:0-726 GCF_018294505.1 Triticum aestivum
GTGCCTTCCTCGCCGGGAATCGCTCGACAGCGGCCCTGCACCTCGCCGGGTCAGTCTCGAGGAGGGTTAGCAAACGGTGGTGGATATAAGATTGAGTCATCGGTTACAGAAGCCGGAAGGGGAATCGAATCGACAGCGATTTGTTTGCGGTGGAACTGGCGGACGTGGGGAGAAAGAGGCGTTCGTGGTCAGCCTATGGCGGGTCCACTGCTAGTAACCGAATGCTGATGCGTATGTCTGTACTTTGGTGGGTCCCCCGTGTAAGCTATAACAAAAGGCTCTTGAGTGGGACTGTGTGACGTGGCTAGATGTGAATGGCTGATGACGTGGCTATGCTGCATGTTGAGATAAATTAAATAGTGGGGGTGAACTTCTTAAGTATATAGGATGAGGGTGGACAAGAGAATGAGGGTGCACGATCTAGATCTCCCCCGGGTCGCTAGGCAGGACAACACGGGGGACACAATGAGATGAGAAGGAGGGACGAGGGAGTTTTACATGGTTAAATTGACTGATAGCACCTCTATCTGATCCCCTAAAACTTAACGGAGTAAGTGTTTGAGTATCCCTTGAGTATATTTCCTCCTCTAAAAAGTACGGTTTCTAACTGAATCCCTAAGCTTAACTCCTTCAATAATGAATATAATTTCGGTGCACATTTCATTCAAATTATGTCATCAAACTTCATTTGAACTCAATTCAACCAAAATTTAAATGAAATTCAAG
>NW_025307220.1:0-726 GCF_018294505.1 Triticum aestivum
GGGGGGGGGCGCCCTCCTCTCTCGTGGGAGCCTTGTGTCCCTTTCGGACTACTTCTTTCTTCCTAAAATCCTTAAATAATCCAAAACTGATGAAAATTGCCATTAGAGTTGTTTTGGAGTCGGTTTACTTACCGTACCATGTACTTATGCCTTTTCGGAGTCTGGAACATTCTGGAAAGTGTCTCTTATGTATTCCTCGGGGGTTATGGTTTCAATAATATTAGTTTCAACATTGATAGGATTACCTGAAATATAATGTTTATTTCTTTGACCGTTTACCACCCTCGGATTTGTGCCTTCAAAGTTGTTGATTTTTATAGCACCAGAACGATAGACCTCCTTGATAACGTAGGGACCTTCCCATTTTGAGAGAAGTTTTCCTGCAAAAAATCTTAAACGAGAGTTGAACAATAACATATAATCTCCTACGTTAAACTCACGCTTTTGTATCCTTTTATCATCCCAGCGTTTGACTTTTTCTTTGAAAAGCTTGGCATTCTCATATGCTTGGGTTCTCCATTCATCAAGTGATCTAATATCAAATAACCTTTTCTCACCGGCAAGTTTGAAGTCATAATTAAGCTCTTTAATAGCCCAATATGCTTTATGTTCAAGTTCAAGAGGTAAATAACATGCTTTTCCATAAACCATCTTATATGGAGACATACCCATAGGATTTTTGTATGCAGTTCTATAGGCCCATAATGCATCATCAAGTTTTTTGGA
>NW_025307221.1:0-726 GCF_018294505.1 Triticum aestivum
TACAAACTACCTTGTTGCATTCCTCTTTAGAAGAAAGTGAAGATGATTTTATGGATAGATTTTGGGGAGGATTAAACCGTGATATTCAAGAGATACTAATTCATGAAGAGTGTTATCCTATGGACCATTTGTTTCATCTTGCTTGCAAAGATGAACAGGAAATAAAACGACGTGTTGGCCACGAGGAGAACAAGCGCAGGGTGCACATTCCAAGAGTTGATATGATTGTTCCTTCAACTACTAGGCATACTATGACAACCACATCCGTTGTTGTCAGGATTACATCACCTCCACCATGTGACACATCGCCCCCGAGAGTGGCTACATCATCTGAGCTGATCATAAGAGGTAATGACAAAGGTACTGATCTTCCATCTCTACATGAGAATGATGAATGCCTTGTCAATTTGAATGCACCATCTGATGAGCTACCCACTACTTTGATCACACCACCTATTTTAGAGGACTACGTTGATAATTTGACTTTGCCATGTGATCAAACAACTGAAATACCAACAATTTTGAGTGCACCCATTGAATTAACTATTGATGCAAAAGAACCAATGTTTAATCATTTTGATATAACCTCTAATCTTGGTGATGATTCTGTGTTGAATGACTTATTGCATGTTTGCTTATTTAAGCATGTTGTAGCATGTAAATTTGATGCAAGTAAGGTTTATTCACCAATGTTGGGATGGTTTAATGATGAACATTGTCAATCTT
>NW_025307222.1:0-726 GCF_018294505.1 Triticum aestivum
CCCACATGTCAGGGTTGACTCAGTCAACCCCTGTTGACTGCTGACGTCAGCATGACATCATGCTGACGTCATAAATACATTTTTTCGAATTAATTAAATAAATAATTAAATTCCAAAATTGTTAAAATCTTTTAAAAATCATATCTTTTAATCCGTAACTCGGATTAAAATATTTTCAACATGAAAGTTGCTCAGAACGACGAGACGAATCCGGATACGCAGTCCGTTCGTCCGCCACACACCCCTAACCTATCGAACTCGCAACTTTCCCCCTCCGGCTCCTCTGCCCGGAAACACGAAACACCGGGGATATTTTCCCGGATGTTTCCCCCCTTAACCGGTATCACCTACTACCGCGTTAGGGCACACCGAACACCGCGTATTGCCTTGTTATATTTTGTGATGCTTTGTTTGCTCTGTATTCATTATTTCTTCCCCCTCTTCTCTCCGGTAGACTACGAGACTGACGCTGCTGCTGACCAGTTCGACTACGGAGTTGACGACCCCTCTCTCTTGCCAGAGCAACCAGGCAAGCCCCCCCCCCCCTTGATCACCAGATATCGCCTACTCTTCTCTATACTGCTTGCATTAGAGTAGTGTAGCATGTTACTGCTTTTCGTTAATCCTATTCTGATGCATAGCCTGTCATTGCTGCTACAGTCATTGATACCTTACCCGCAATCCTAAATGCTTAGTATAGGATGCTAGTGTTCCATCAGTGGCCCT
>NW_025307223.1:0-726 GCF_018294505.1 Triticum aestivum
TGACTTCTTCACAAAAATAACAAAATTGCTACCATGAAAAACATGAATAGTAACTTTAATGTAGTATCTTTAAAAGAACACCCAAAATACCGCATAACTCATTTTTTAACGAACTTTACACATGATTATAACGTGTCGGTCTCTGCCTAAAAAAACATTCATATTCTGCACATCACGGTCACCCCAGTGCCCAATGAACATAACTCAGCGCCAGTTTTTTTGTCTGAAGTGTAGGAGGAGTATTCTTAACATTCTTTTTTTCTTAACGGAACGACCCAGAGTTCATTCCATTAGACAGTCTGCCCAGCTAAATCGCTAGCGACAGCAACAGATACAAAGTCAGGGACTTGGGAGAGCCAATAAGCTGACTCCCCTTCATCCATACATGCTCCATGGGCAGCTAAAAGATGAGCTACAGTATTACATGCCCTTGAGCACCAAACTACATTACATGAACTAAAGTTTAAACTAAGCAAATGCTTGACTTCTTGAAATAAATTATCATGCTTTGCCAAGTCATAAGCATCACTCATTATCGCCTACTTCAAGATTAGGCAATCTGTTTCTATGATAATGCTACTCAACCCAAGTTCCACCACTCTTTTTTTTCAAAAAGGGAGTTCCACCACTCTGTTAATTGCTTTAAGAAGTGCTCGTGTTTCAGCTTGAAGTGCATAAGTAATCAGCTCCAGATTGCCTGCTCCAGCAGCCTCCACCCCCCACCCC
>NW_025307224.1:0-726 GCF_018294505.1 Triticum aestivum
GGAAAAAAAAGAAAAAAAAAGAGTCTGGAGACCCCCGGGCAGTTTTTAGGCCAAAATTTTCACGGGCAAATTTTTTTCCCTATCCTATTTTTAGGCTTTTCTGAGTCTTTTGAGCCACATGCCATCGTAGTGATTTTTTGTCGCACTTTTTCGTCGTCGCTGCCCTGATTTCCGAAAAAAAGTGAAAAAAAAATTTCGTGCCCTTCCTATCAATTTGACGAGGGAAGAGTTTTGAGACACTCGCCATTATAGTGATTTTTCCAAAAAAAAGAGGAGCGCAAAAAAAAGAGCGAAAAAAAATAGTTCCAGAGTGTGCTTTTCCCTTACTTACGTGTAGCGCCGTGATTTTGTTAGTATTCTAGGC
This sequence comes from Triticum aestivum, assembly GCF_018294505.1. Classification (NCBI taxonomy): domain Eukaryota; kingdom Viridiplantae; phylum Streptophyta; class Magnoliopsida; order Poales; family Poaceae; genus Triticum; species Triticum aestivum. The sequence continues at coordinate 365 of NW_025307224.1, forward strand.
TCACGTCTCTAGCACGGTCTAGCCTAGGACCAGCACAGTACCGTCGTTGAGCGTTTATTCAACTTTGCATCTCTGAATTGATTATTGCTGACCCTTTTTGCTACCATGCTATAAGCCTTCCCAACTCCACATACATCTACGTCGTGCGTTTGACTCTCCCTGGCAATCGCTCTATCCAAGCTTTTGAGAGTTTTGACTATAACGGTTGCCGATCACCGCCTGCTGCTGGGTAAGAACTGGTAAGAATTTGAGATTTGCTTGATGGATTTGTGACACCCGCCACCACCACCACTTGTTAGTAGTCTATAGGATCATATTCTTTTGTGTTTCTATTGCTGCTAACCATGCCAGGATCACAATCC
>NW_025307225.1:0-726 GCF_018294505.1 Triticum aestivum
CAAGAGTTTGGCTAATTTAATTTAGCCAATATTTTCCTAGGACTTTCCCAAGTTTCTGGTCCAAAGTGATGCTTGTGAAGAAAGTACCAATTTGGTAAGTCAATTTGGTGTGATATTTTTACAGCATCTACTTATGAACAAATCATTAGGATTTGCCAAGTTATAGCTCAATCCAACTTCCCTAGTGAGTGCTTCATCATCATTTACTTTCTGGACAATTTTTAGCAGTTGTTAAGCAACTATGCTAAATATTTGTCCTAATGATCTAAAAACCCCCAGGACTATTGACCTTGCTACCCTGAGCCTACCAGACATCAATTCTACCATTTAACCTTTTTGGTTTGATCTCCAGAATGTTGCCAAGTTTGCAACAACAAACTTGTGGAGCTTGTTTTACTCCGCTCACTTTGTCTCAGCCCTAGTATTTACCATAGTAACAATCCATCTTCGAAGGAATACGCATTAGACATGTTTTAACCTCAGTAAAAGCCCCAGAACACGCTATGCCAGTGGTGACCACGTAGGAAGACAGCCAAAACGGTGGTCTAGCCACTGTTGTCCTCGGCATCACTGCTCCGACCGCCGCTGACCTCGCCATTAATGTCTAGCAGCTCCGCATCATCGTGTCCGTTCGCCTGGACCCTGTTCCCCCTCCGTTTGCTTCTCCGACGAGCCGTGCCAAGGGTCGAGCAGTGCGCCCGTGGCCATCATCTTCTTCCTCGCCTC
>NW_025307226.1:0-726 GCF_018294505.1 Triticum aestivum
GAACCTGAAATGCCCTTCTAAAATGCCCATCATTTTTGTCTTGGTTCAGAACCTCTGCCAAAAATGGTGCACATTTTCCTAGGCCATCCTAGGGTTTTTGAATTAAATCATAAATATTTGAATTTGGGCATTTAAAATAATATAAAATATTTAAATGCTCAAATATCTCCAAACTAAAATGTTTCATGTTGGAAATAATCCAACTATGGGCCAGGAATAGTTTGGTGATTTTTGAAGTTGCCTAGGTATTTTATTAAATTCAACAAAGTTGCAGATATATTAAATAAAACAGAAAACAGAAGAAAAAGGGAAAAACTTACCTGGGCTCCTCCCTGTGCGGCCCAGCCAGCTGGCCGGCCCAGCCAGCAACCGACCCAGCCCAGCACTGTAGCCCTCCGTCGTCTTCCTCCCCTCGCCCCGAAGCTGCTGCGTGCTCGCGCGCGCACGGCCGTGCGGCCACCTCCTGCTTGCCGACGACCTCCTGGCCGCGTGGACGACGCCCGCAGCCCGTCCCGATCCCCCCTGCTCTCTCTCACTCTCCCCCGGCTCTCTCTTCCTCCCCCTCGCTCTCTCTCTCTCACGGCCGAACACCACCGTCGCCGCCGTTCGCCATAGCCACCATCTCCGGCCACCCCTCGCTCCCCCGACTAGCTCAGAAGCTCCGCCACAACTCCCTCTTCCTCCCCACCACTCCACGGGTCCCCGGAAGCCCTGCATCGTCGCCAC
>NW_025307227.1:0-726 GCF_018294505.1 Triticum aestivum
ACATATGTGCTTCACCGTCCGGATCATAGTTGTCCATAATCGGGTCAGCTCTATCGTCCGCCATTATGTCAGTCCTGAAAACATGTAGTAAAAACAAATTAATTAAGTGAAGAAGGGGGGCGGTGGCGGTGGCGGTGGCGAAAGGGCGGTGGCAAAAGGAGGGGGCGAGGAAGGGGTGGGAGAGGGTGTCGCGGTAGAGCGCGAGACGGGGCGGCAGACGACGGCGTCACGGAGAGGGAGGCGAGGACAACACACATGTATAACCCTCGCCGCCCCCTCTCGATCCCAAAAAAAACACCGCGCGCATCGCCGCCCCCCTCGCCGCCCCCTCTCCGTATATGCGCGGGGTCGTGTACATTTTTTAAAGCGGGATCGTTGTACATTGACGCGCGGGGTCGTTGTATATATTGATTATCAAGTTTTACTTTTTTTGTTGTTAATTATCAAGTTTTATATACGTTTTTTTTGTTAATTATCAAATTTTACGGGTTTTTTTGTTAATTATCAAGTTTTAAGTTATTTTACCGTTTTTGTTAAACTAATTAACTAGTTAAAATTAAAAAGAACAAAAAAAAGAAAAAAAAATCGGTGGCCCGCGGCGCCCCTCTCTCTCTCTCCACGATCTCGCTCTCTGTCTGAGACCGGTGGCCCGTGCGCGCGCGGCAGTACCGAGGCCGGCCGGCGGCGTTGAGGGCGGGCGAGCGAGGCGGCGCGCGCGGTGGGCGA
>NW_025307228.1:0-726 GCF_018294505.1 Triticum aestivum
TGTACCACAGCTTGAAGCCGGTATCCTCCACCTCCTTCGCCTTCTGTCCTCTCCATTTGGTTTCTTGGACGCAAAGGATATCAACACCTCTCCTCACTGCTGCATCAACTAGCTCCCGAAGCTTCCCTATCAGAGACCCTACGTTCCAGCTACCTAAGCGAATCCTCCTAGGCTCGGCTAGCTTCCTTACCCTTCGCACTCGTCGAGTCAAATGCGAAGACCCTTGCTCATTTTCCACTACATCCGGGCGCCGATGTAGCGCGCCACTAAGGATGCGACGACCCGATCCTCGCTCACTTGCCACCGTATCCGGATCAAGATACGGCGCGCCACTTGGGGGGTGACGGCCCGGCCCTTGCCCATTTTCCACCACACCCGGGTTCCGATGTGGCGCGTCGCTGAGAGGGTTACGCCCCAACGAAAATCTTTTGGGTTTCATCTCCATAAGAGTGGCTGAGTTTTTACGTTGGCTCACCAAGCCTATCACAACCCTCCTCCTTTACCCGGGCTTGGGACCGGCTATGTTGAGACAACATAGGCGGAGCTCAATATACTCCATCTGTTTCTAAATATAATTCATTCTAGATATTTCAATATGAACTACATACAGATGTATATAGACGTAGTATACAGTGTAGATTCACTCATTTTGCTCCGTATGTAGTCCATATTGAAATATCTAAAAAAGACTTATATTTAGGAACGGGGGGGGGGGGTAATGATTAC
>NW_025307229.1:0-726 GCF_018294505.1 Triticum aestivum
TGTCGAGTACGCTTACGAGGATCAAGCTTTCGACAACTCTGAGAATCTTGCAGGCAAGATGACCACCCCTCGAAATCACTTCTATCTTTGCTATGCTAGTTGTTCGCTCTATTGCCATGCTCCGCTACCTATCTTTTGCTATATCATGTCTCCCATTTTAGCCATGTCAGCCCTAACCATCCTTTCCTAGCAAACCGTTGTTTGGCTAAGTTACCGCTTTTGCTCAGCCCCTCTTATAGCGTTGCTAGTTGCAGGTGAAGTTGAAGTTTGTTCCATGTCGGAACATGGTTATGTTGGGATATCACAATATCTCTTATTTAATTAATGCACCTATATATTTTGGTAAAGGGTGGAAGGCTCGGCCTTATGCCTGGTGTTTTGTTCCACTCTTGCCGCCCTAGTTACTGTTATACCGGGATTATGTTCCTTGAGTTTGCGTTCCTTACGCGGTCGGGTGATTTATGGGACCCCCTTGACAGTTCGCCTTGAATAAAACTCCTCCAGCAAGGCCAAACCTTGGTTTTACCATTTGCGACCTATACCTTTTCCCCCGGGTTTCGCGAGCCCGAGGGTCATCTTATTTAACCCCCCCCCCCTCCCCGGGCCAGTGCTCCTTCGAGTGTTGGTCCGAACTGAGCAGACTGCAGGGCCCCCTCCTGGAAACTCGAGGTCTGGTTTTACTCGTAGGATGTCTCATCCGGTGTGCCCTGAGAACGAGATATGTGC
>NW_025307230.1:0-726 GCF_018294505.1 Triticum aestivum
GTATTTTTATGTAATGGCAATGGTGGGTAAATTTTCAATCGATTTATGTTGTAAAAAAATTGTCTTCATTCAACGGTTATGTTTCTTTCTCTATGAATTAAGCGGACGGATCTATCTAATTATTGTGGAGTTTTCTAGCATTTTCTCTTCTTTCTGGTGAGCCCATCAAGTACTTTTTATATATAAATTTTATGTAATGGCAATGGTGGGTAAATTTTCAATCGATTTATGTTGTAAAAAAATTGTCTTAATCCAACGGTTATGTTTCTTTCTCTATGAATTAAGCGAACGGATCTATCTAATTATTGTGGAGTTCCATTTTCTCTTTTTTCTCGTGAGCCCATCAAGTACATTTTATATATAAATAGATTGACCAGCTATTGGCAGCTACATGTGCCTAAGAACCCCAAGATTATTTTAACCACCAGCTATCAGCAGCTCTGAGCGCAAGAGTTCACAACAGGAAGAAATTATAAATATCTTATGTACACGAGTTGTAAGCAACTGTCAGTTATCCTAATGATGTAACTTTTCGAGTAGATGATTTTTCATATAAAAAACTTTTTCATCCGAGTTAGTATGCAAAAGTTATGCCCATTTTTACAAATTTCAAAGAGATTTTGCAAATAAAGTCAAAATTCACATTTGCAAATTTTCCCAACAACTAGACCACATATCACATGAGAAACTTATTTTCTTTTATTTTTTTGACATTTCCATTATTTT
>NW_025307231.1:0-726 GCF_018294505.1 Triticum aestivum
ATGCTAAAAAAAAATTTGTGGAGCCCACCTCGATCCCCCTCCATCTCGACCGCTATCCCACCTCGCCAGATCCGGTCCCCCTCGGCGCCGTGCACCCCCCAAGTCCACCGGCCGCCGCCGCCGACCCACCGCACCCTCGATTCCCCTACCCAACCGCCGCCGCCGACCCCCCGCACCCCGCGCACCGTCTTATAAAAAAAATTAGTATCAAACAGCTTTTTAAATGCTACTGTCTTATAAAAAAATATTACTGTTATTATTTAAACAAGTTTGAACATATTTAAACATAAATAAGTATCAAACAGCTTTTTAAATGATAAAAAAAAATTTGTGGAGCCTGGGATTCGAACCCAGGACCTCCTGGTGTGAGAACTGGCTACTGACCAGTGGAGCTAGTAGAGGGGACTTGGTGTGGATCAGGTCAGGTGGGAGATAACCTGTTGGCTCGAGCAGAAAAAAAAAGTACTAATGGCGCACCAGGGTGAGGTGCGCCATTAGTGTGGATATACTTATGGCGCACCGGGGGGTGGTGCGCCATTAGTATTGTGCCCCCATCCATATTTTTCCTCCCCGGCCCTCGATCCCCTTCTCGCCCTCGCCCTCGATCCCCTTCCCCTCTCCTCTCCTCTCCCGACGCCGCTGCCCCGCCGCCTCGACGCCGCCCCGACGCCGCGACGCCGCCCCGACGCCGTGAGACGCCGCGACGCCGCCCTCTCCTCTCCCGAC
>NW_025307232.1:0-726 GCF_018294505.1 Triticum aestivum
GTTTTAAAAAATGAAATCCCTTTGTAACAGACGAGTTTCCGGATGAAATCCTGATACTTTGAAAGAGATTGTCCGTTTTGTACACGAAGTGCATCCAGTTTTTTCCGTAACCCTCTCAACTTTCGTGCACATGCTATGTGGATGAAATGATGATATCGTGCCAACTTTCAACCTTTTCAGAGTTCATTTGAAATACATTTCAATTTTAGGGTCTTATAGCTCAAAATAATTAGTAAATGCATGAAAAATAACAAATGAAGTCAGAATGGATTGAAAAATGATGATGTGGCTTTGAATGGTGCATTTTGAACACACAAAAAGTCAGGAGTTCAAATAAGTTTTAAAAAATGAAATCCCTTTGTAACAAACGAGTTTCCGGATGAAATCCTGATACTTTGAAAGAGATTGTCCGTTTTGTAGACGAAGTGCATCCAGTTTTTGCCGTAACCCTCTCAACTTTCCTGCACATGCTATGTGGATGAAATGATGATATCATGCCAAGTTTCAACCTTTTAAGAGTTCATTTGAAATGCTTTTCAATTTTAGGGTCTTATAGCTCAAAATAATTAGTAAATGCATCAAAAATAACAAATGAAGTCAGAAAGGATTGAAAAATGATGATGTGGCTTTGAATGGTGCATTTTGAACACACAAAAAGTCAGGAGTTCAAATAGGTTTTAAAAAATGAAATCCCTTTGTAACAGACGAGTGTCCGGATGAAATCCT
>NW_025307233.1:0-726 GCF_018294505.1 Triticum aestivum
GAATGGTGCATTTTGAACACACAAAAAGTCAGGAGTTCAAATAAGTTTTAAAAAATGAAATCCCTTTGTAACAGAGGAGTTTCCGGATGAAATCCTGATACTTTGAAAGAGATTGTCCGTTTTGTACACGAAGTGCATCCAGTTTTTGCCGTAACCCTCTCAACTTTCTTGCACATGCTATGTGGATGAAATGATGATATCATGCCAACTTTCAACCTTTTAAGAGTTCATTTGAAATGCTTTTCAATTTTAGGGTCTTATAGCTCAACATAATTAGTAAATGCATGAAAAATAACAAATGCAGTCAGAAAGGATTGAAAAATGATGATGTGGCTTTGAATGGTGCATTTTGAACACACAAAAGTCAGGAGTTCAAATAAGTTTAAAAAAATGAAATCCCTTTGTAACAGACGAGTTTCCGGATGAAATCCTGATACTTTGAAAGAGATTGTCCGTTTTGTACACGAAGTGCATCCAGTTTTTGCCGTAACCCTCTCAACTTTCTTGCACATGCTATGTGCATGAAATGATGATATCATGCCAACTTTCAACCTTTTCAGAGTTCATTAGAAATGCTTTTCAATTTTAGGGTCTTATAGCTCAAAATAATTAGTAAATGCATGAAAAATAACAAATGCAGTCAGAAAGGATTGAAAAATGATGATGTGGCTTTGAATGGTGCATTTTGAACACACAAAAAGTCAGGAGTTCAAATAAGTTTAAAAA
>NW_025307234.1:0-726 GCF_018294505.1 Triticum aestivum
ACACGAAGTGCATCCAGTTTTTGCCGTAACCCTCTCAACTTTCTTGCACCAGCTATGTGGATGAAATGATGATATCATGCCAAGTTTCAACCTTTTCAGAGTTCATTTGAAATGCTTTTCAATTTTAGGTTCTTATAGCTCAAAATAATTAGTAAATGCATGAAAAATACCAAATTAAGTCAGAAAGGATTAAAAAATGATGATGTGGCTTTGAATGTTGCATTTTGAACACACAAAAAGTCAGGAGTTCAAATAAGTTTTAAAAAATGAAATCCCTTTGTAACAGACGAGTTTCCGGATGAAATCCTGATACTTTGAAAGAGATTGTGCGTTTTGTACACAAAGTGCATCCAGTTTTTGCCGTAACCCTCTCAACTTTCTTGCACATGCTATGTGGATGAAATGATGATATCATGCCAAGTTTCAACCTTTTCAGAGTTCATTTGAAATGCTTTTCAATTTTAGGGTCTTATAGCTAAAAATAATTAGTAAATGCATGAAAAATAACAAATGAAGTCAGAAAGGATTGAAAAATGATGATGTGGCTTTGAATGGTGCATTTTGAACACACAAAAAGTCAGGAGTTCAAATAGGTTTTAAAAAATGAAATCCCTTTGTAACAGACGAGTTTCCGGATGAAATCCTCATACTTTGAAAGAGATTGTCCGTTTTGTACACGAAGTGCATCCAGTTTTTGCCGTAACCCTCTCAACTTTCTTGCACATG
>NW_025307235.1:0-726 GCF_018294505.1 Triticum aestivum
ATCCATTTCACCTAAGTTAGCTCATAAATGACATATACTTCTTGTTCTAGTCTTCTTCTTGTTCTAGTCTTCTTCTTGTTCTAGTCACCTATTTCTAACTTTCTTATTTACCATTTTGCAGATTTCATTCACTTGATGGAAGCTAGCTTGCTATGATGGAGTGCTTGCTTTTCCTTTGATGAAACTTTGCATTGTATCTAGCTTGCTATCTTCATGACACTTTGCATTGTAATATATATATGGATGGAACAATGTGTATGGATGGAACTTCCTTATGTATGAACAATGTGTATGGATGAAACTGATGTGATATGTGATATGAAACTTATGTGCTACATATGTGTTGGATATGTGCTGGATATGAAACTTATATATGTGATATGTGCTGCAAATTGTGGGATTTAATAAAAAACAGAAAAAACAGACAATATGCAGGCTCTTTGCCGTCTGCCACCGACGGCAAAGAGCTCTTTGCCGTCCGCCGCGGACGGCAAAGAAGCCACGTGGCAGCCAACTGTGCTTCCTGGGAGCTGACCCATTTGGTCAGTTTGCCTACAGTGGCAGACGGCAAAGACTTTGCCGTCCGTGGCAGACGGCAAAGAACCTGCCATCTAGTGACGTGTAGATGACATCATAAGGCGGACGGCAAAGACCAAAGGCTCTTTGCCGTCTGCGGCGGACGGCAAAGGTCTGCCGTTAGCCACTTAACGGACTGACAGCGCAATT
>NW_025307236.1:0-726 GCF_018294505.1 Triticum aestivum
TTTCTATAACATTTAGTAGCATGACAATTTTATCATGTTGAAAAAAATTCAGTAACATGAATTTGGCTAAGCCAAGCATGATCTTGCTTGCATTGCCGCCTTTGCTACATGAAGCAATAGGGTAGGTTCAGTTTCACTGAATTTTTGAAACTATACATCATTTGCTGAATTTTTGCTCTACATCACTTGCTCTTTGTAAATTATTGCATATATCCAGTGACTGAATTTTTGAAACTATAGGTGAACCTCTTCAGGAAACGCAAAACAGTTAACTGAAACTATCTAAAATAGTTAAATCCACTTGATGCTTACCTAATGCAGGCCAACAGAATGAAATGAACTACGAATTTGTTCTCTGAAATACATGTAGGCCAATAGAGAGGATGTTCTTACAAGGGAGCAAGAAGCCTGCCGCCATGGCCCTAGGGTTTGCAGGTGAGGGGGTGGAGGAGAAGGGAGGAATCACCATGCATAGGTTGGGGAGGGAGGATGGATGGAGAGGGAGGAAGGAGGAAGGAGGAGAGGTACCTGGGCAGGCGCGGCCGGTCGCCGGAGGGGTCAGGGTCGGGGTTGGGGTCGGGGTCGGCGGCGGCGGCATCGTCGAAGGGATGCCTTAGTTGGCCGTGGGAAGGCCGGCGGCCGCGATCGTCGTCCTGCACCCCGTGCCCGGACTGAGGAAGACGCCGGCATTGAAGCTCCGGCAGCGGCTGGGCGTCGGGGGGCGAC
>NW_025307237.1:0-726 GCF_018294505.1 Triticum aestivum
AGAGCTAGTTCAACTCTAGTGTAAAATTATTTGTACTAGGCTATAGAGCTAGTTCAACTCTAGTGTAAAATTATTTTAACTAGCTTATAGAGCTAGTTCAACTCTAGTGTAAAATTATTTGTAATAGGCTATAGAGCTAGTTCAACTCTAGTGTAAAATTATTTATACTAGGCTATAGAGGTAGTTCAACTCTAGTGTAATATTATTTGTACAAGCTTATAGAGCTAGTTCAACACTAGTGTAAAATTATTTGAACTAGCTTGTAGAGCGAGTTCAAGTCTAGTGTGAAATTATTTTTACAAGCTTATAGATCTAGTTCAACTCTAGTGTAAAATTATTTGTACAAGCTTATAGAGCTACTTCAACTCTAGTGTAAATTATTTGAACTAGCTTATAGAGCGAGTTCAACTATAGTGTAAATTTTTTTTTACAAGCTTATAGAGCTAGTTCAACTCTAGTGTAAAATTATTTGTACTAGGCTATGGAGCTAGTCCAACTTTAGTGTAAAATTATTTGTACTAGGCTATAGAGCTAGTTCAACTCTAGGGTAAAATTATTTTAACTAGCTTATAGAGCTAGTTCAACTCTACTGTAAAAATATTTTACTAGGCCATGGAGCTAGTTCAACTCTAGTGTGAAATTATTTGTACTAGCCTATAGAGCAAGGTCAACTCTAGTGTAAAATTATTTGTACACGCTTATAGAGCTAGTTCAACTCTAGTGTAA
>NW_025307238.1:0-726 GCF_018294505.1 Triticum aestivum
GTTTACGTGTCGGTCATCAACACTCGTGGTTTTGGCCGATTCTGGCCCGTTTCGTGGACTATTACTCACCGTTTTGGGGTATGGAGTGTTTTCCATGATTAACGAACCCTATGGTGCGTTTACGTGTCGGTCCTGGACACTCACGATTTTGGCCGATTCTGGCCCGATTCGTGGACTATTACTCACTGTTTTGGGGCCTCGGAGTGATTTCCATATTTGTTGAACCCCAAGACGCGCTTATGTGTCGGTCATCAACACTCATAGTTTTGGCCGATTCTGGCCTGGTTCGTAGACTATTACTCACTGGTTTAGTGTCCCGGATTGATTTCCATAGTTGTTGAACCCCAAGGTGCGGTCATGTGTCGGTCATCAACAGTCACAGTTTTGGCCGATTCTGGCCCGTTTCGTGGACTATTACTTACTGTTTTGGGGTCCCGGAGTGATTTCCACGATTAATGAACCCTGGGGTGCATTTACGTGCCGGTCATCAACACTCGCGGTTTTGGCCGATTCTGGCCCGATTCATGGACTATTAGTCACTGTTTTGGGGTCTCGGAGTGATTTCCACCATTAACGAACCCTGGGGTGCGTTTACGTGTTGGTCATCAACACTCGCGGTTTTGTAGATTTTTGCCCATTTCGTGGACTATTACTCACTGTTTTGGGGTCCCAGAATGATTCCCATGATTAACGAACCCTGAGGTGCATTTACGTGTCGGTCATCAA
>NW_025307239.1:0-726 GCF_018294505.1 Triticum aestivum
AAACCTTATTTGAACTCCTGACTTTTTGTGTGTTCAAAATGCACCATTCAAAGCCACATCATCATTTTTCAATCCTTTCTGACTTCATTTGTTATTTTTCATGCATTTACTAATTATTTTGAGCTATAAGACCCTAAAATTGAAAAGCATTTCAAATGAACTCTGAAAAGGTTGAAAGTTGGCATGATATCATCATTTCATCCACAGAGCATGTGCAAGAAAGTTGAGAGGGCTACGGCAAAAAGTGGATGCACTTCGTGTACAAAATGGACAATCTCTTTCAAAGTATCGGGATTTCATCCGGAAACTCGTGTGTTACAAAGGGATTTCATTTTTTTAAACTTATTTGAACTCCTGACTTTTTGTCTGTTCAAAATGCACCATTCAAAGCCACATCATCATTTTTCAATCCTTTCTGACTTCATTTGTTATTTTTCATGCATTTACTAATTATTTTGAGCTATAAGACCCTAAAATTGAAAAGCATTTCAAATGAACTATCAAAAGGTTGAAAGTTGGCATGATATCATCATTTCATCCACATGGCATGTGCAAGAAAGTTGAGAGGGTTACGGCAAAAAGTGGATGCACTTCGTGTACAAAACGGACAATCTCTTTCAAAGTATCAGGATTTCATACGGAAACTCATCTATTACAAAGGGATTTCATTTTTTTAAACCTTATTTGAACTCCTGACTTTTTGTGTGTTCAAAATGCACCATTCAA
>NW_025307240.1:0-726 GCF_018294505.1 Triticum aestivum
AATAGTCCATGAAACGGGCCAGAATCGGCCAAAACTATGAGTGTTGATGACCGACACGTAAGTGCACCTTGGAGTTCAACAAGCGTGGAAATCACTTTGTGACCCCAAAATGGTGAGTAATAGTCCATGAAACGGGTCAGAATCGACAAAGACTGCGAGTGTTGATGACCGGCACGTAAACGCACCCTAGGGTTCGTTAATCATTGAAATCACTCCGGGACACCAAAATAGTGAGTAATAGTCCTTAAAACGGGCCAGAATCGGCCAAAACTGCGAGTGTGGATGACCGACACGTAAACACACCCCAGGGTTCGTTAATCATGGAAGTCACTGCGAGACCCCAAAATAGTGAGTGATAGTCCACGAAACGGGCCAGAACCGGCCAAAACTGTCAATGTTGATGACCTACACATAAGCGCACCTTGTTGTTCAGCAAGCATGGAAATCACTTTGGGACCCCCAAACGATGAGTAATAGTCCCCGAAACGGGTCAGAATCGACAAAAACCGCGAGTGTCGATGACCGACACGTAAACGCACCCCGGGGTTCGTTAATCGTGGAAGTCACTCCGGGACCCCAAAACAGTTAGTAATAGTCCACAAAACGGGCCAGAATCGGCCAAAACTGTCAATGTCGATGACCAACACGTAAGCGCACCTTGTTTTTCAACAAGCATGGATATCACTTCGGGACCCCAAAACGGTGAGTAATAGTCTACGAAACGGG
>NW_025307241.1:0-725 GCF_018294505.1 Triticum aestivum
GCGGCCTTTGGTCTCGGTTGGTGGCACCAACTAGGACTAAAGGGGGGCATTAGTCACGGTTTGTGCCACAAAGCGTGACCAATGCACCCTTTAGTCCCGGTTGGTGCCACCAACCGGGACCAAAGGCCTTGTGCGGCTGCGGCGTCGAAAGTTTAGTCCCACCTCGCTAGTTGAGAGGGGTGCGCAGTGGTTTATAAGCCCCACTGCCGCACCCCTCTCGAGCTTCTCTCCATTGCAGGCTTACGGGCCTAATTGTCACTGCTATGCCTGTGGGCCTACTGGGCCTCCTGCGGGCCTGAATCCTGGCCCTTGGATGGGTTTCTAGTCGTATTCAGGCCGTGGGGCCCAGTAGGTGGCATTTTTTTGTTTTTTGTTGCTTTATTTATTTTATTTTCTTTTGTTTTTTGCTTTATTTTTTAATTCTTTATGCTTTTAGTTTTAGAAAAATTATAAACTTTTTGTTAATGCCATTAGTTTTCAAATTTGAAAACACTTTTTTTGTTTTTTTGTTTTCTTTGTTGCTTTATTTATTTTATTTTGTTTCTACTTACAACAAAATACTTATTGTTGCTATTTTTTCCAGTTTTTTTGTTTTGTTTTCTGCATTATTTATTTTCTTTTGTTTTTTGCTTTATTTTTATTCTTTTTGCTTTTAGTTTTAGAAAAATTATAAACTTTCTGTTAGTGCCATTAGTTTTCAAATTTGAAAACACTTTTTTAGTTTT
>NW_025307242.1:0-725 GCF_018294505.1 Triticum aestivum
AAAAAATGAAATCCCTTTGTAACAAACGAGTTTCCGTATGAAATCCTGATACTTTGAAAGAGATTGTCCGTTTTGTACACGAAGTGCATCCATTTTTTGCCGGGACCCTCTCAACTTTCTTGCACATGCTATGTGGATGAAATGATGATACCATGCCGACTTTCAACCTTTTCAGAGTTCATTTGAACTGCTTTTCAATTTTATGGTCTTATAGCTCAAAATAATTAGTAAATGCATGAAAAATGACAAATGAAGTCAGAAAGGATTGAAAAATGATGATGTGGCTTTGAATGGTGCATTTTGAACACACCAAAAGTCAGGAGTTCAAATAAGTTTTAAAAAATGAAATTACTTTGTGACAGACGTGTTTCCGTATGAAATCCTGATACTTTGAAAGAGATTGTCCGTTTTGTCCACGAAGTGCATCCAGTTTTTGCCGGGACCCTCTCAACTTTCTTGCACATGCTATGTGGGTGAAATGATGATACCATGCCAACTTTCAACCTTTTCAGAGTTCATTTGAAATGCTTTTCAATTTTAGGGTCTTATAGCTCAAAATAATTAGTAAATGCATGAAAAATAACAAATGAAGTCAGAAAGGATTGAAAAATGATGATGTGGCTTTGAATGGTGCATTTTGGACACACAAAAAGTCAGGAGTACAAATAAGTTTTAAATAATGAAATCCCTTTCTAACAGACGAGTTTCCGTATGAAATCCTGATA
>NW_025307243.1:0-725 GCF_018294505.1 Triticum aestivum
CCGCTTGCAAAACAAAACGCACGTGTAAGTAATATATTTACCGTGTTTTATTATTTTGCACGAGTGCGGTAAGTCATAGCTGGGTGCTCACGATTCACGGGTCCAGCGTCGGCGTTGTGGCGCGGCAAGCGTGCACTGGTGCGGTTGAGAGGGAGGGGTGGAAACCGCGTTAAACTCGTCTCCGTAGTTGAGAGGGAGCGGCCAAAGCAATGTGCAATCGTCTTTGTAGTGGAGCTGGGAGGGGCAAGGATAAGGGACGAAGACCGGGGTAACATGTCGGATGCGATCATACCAGCACTAAAGCACCGGATCCCATCAGAACTCCGAAGTTAAGCGTGCTTGGGCGAGAGTAGTACTAGGATGCGTGATCTCCTGGGAAGTCCTCGTGTTGCATTCCCTTTTTAATTTTTTTCGCGCCGCTTGCAAAACAAAACGCACGTGTAAGTAATATATTTACCGTGTTTTATTATTTTGCACGAGTGCGGTAAGTCATAGCTGGGTGCTCATGATTCACGGGTCCAGCGTCGGCGTTGTGGCGCGGCAAGCGTGCACTGGTGCGGTTGAGAGGGAGGGGTGGAAACCGCGTTAAACTCGTCTCCGTAGTTGAGAGGGAGCGGCCAAAGCAATGTGCAATCGTCTTTGTAGTGGAGCTGGGAGGGGCAAGGATAAGGGACGAAGACCGGGGTAACATGTCGGATGCGATCATACCAGCACTAAAGCACCGG
>NW_025307244.1:0-725 GCF_018294505.1 Triticum aestivum
AATCTCTTTCAAAGTATCAGGATTTCATACGGCAACTCGTCTGTTACAAAGGGATTTCATTTTTTAAAACTTATTTGAACTCGTGACTTTTTGTGTGTTCAAAATGCACCATTCAAAGCCACATCATCTTTTTTGAATCCTCTCTGACTTCATTTGTTATTTTTCATGCATTTACTAATTATTTTGAGCTATAAGACCCTAAAATGGAAAAGCATTTCAAATGAACTCTGAAAAGGTTGAAAGTTGGCATGGTATCATCATTTCATCCACATAGCATGTGCATGAAAGTTGAGAGGGTTAAGGAAAAAACTAGATGCACTTCATGTACAAAACGGACAATCTCTTTCAAAGTATCAGGATTTCATACGGAAACTCTTCTGTTACAAAGGGATTTAATTTTTTAAAACTTATTTGAACTCCTAACTTTTTGTGTGTTGAAAATGCACCATTCAAAGCCACATCATCATTTTTCAATCCTTTCTGACTTCATTTGTGATTTTTCATGTATTTACTAATTATTTTGAGCTATAAGACCCTAAAATTGAAAACCATTTCAAATGAACTCTGAAAAGGTTGAAAGTTGGCATGGTATCATCATTTCATCCACATAGCATGTGCAAGAAAGTTGAGAGGGTTAAGGCAAAAACTGGATGCACTTCGTGTACAAAACGGACAATCTCTTTCAATGTATCAGGATTTCATACGGAAACTCGTCTGTTACAAAG
>NW_025307245.1:0-725 GCF_018294505.1 Triticum aestivum
TGTGTTCAAAATGCACCATTCAAAGCCACATCATCATTTTTCAATCCTTTCTGACTTCATTTGTTATTTTTCATGCATTTACTAATTATTTTGAGCTATAAGACCCTAAAATTGAAAAGCATTTCAAATGAACTCTGAAAAGGTTGAAAGTTTGCATGGTATCATCATTTCATCCACATAGCATGTGCAAGAAAGTTGAGAGGGTTACGGCAAATACTGGATGCACTTCGTGTACAAAACGGACAATCTCTTTCAAAGTATCAGGATTTCATCCGGAAACTCGTCTGTTACAAAGGGATTTCATTTTTTAATACTTATTTGAACTCCTGACTTTTTGTGTGTTCAAAATGCACCATTCAAAGCCACATCATCATTTTTCAATCCTTTCTGACTTCATTTGTTATTTTTCATGCATTTACTCATTATTTTGAGCTATAAGACCCTAAAATTGAAAAGCATTTCAAATGAACTCTGAAAAGGTTGAAAGTTTGCATGGTATCATCATTTCATTAACATAGCATGTGCAAGAAAGTTGAGAGGGTTACGGGAAATACTGGATGCACTTCGTGTACAAAACGGACAATCTCTTTCAAAGTATCAGGATTTCATACGGAAACTCGTCTGTTATAAAGGGATTTCATTTTTTAAAACTTATTTGAACTCCTGACTTTTTGTGTGTTTAAAATGCACCATTCAATGCCACATCATCATTTTTCAATCCTTTC
>NW_025307246.1:0-725 GCF_018294505.1 Triticum aestivum
GGGCGCTCGCGCTCACAGCGCGTCGACCACGCCCGTCCATCGCGGCGCCCACCATGTTCACTGGCCACGCTCGCGGGCCTCTGGCCGTGCCAGTTGTCGCGCGCGCTCGCCCAGCCGCGGCCCAGTGCGCGCCCGCTCACACCACCGCACCTCGCTGTGCCGCCCCGCTCCGGCCACTGTCACCGGCGCCGGGCCAGGCGCCGCCCCCCTTCACCTGTTGGCCGCAGCGCCCTACCGGGCGGGCTGGAGCCCGAGAACTGCCACCCACGACCCGTTAAGGCCCCTGTCCGAATGACAAGTGGGACCCGCCCCAGAAAACGATTAAAAAAAGTAATAATAAAAAGAATTAAAATTAACTAATTAATTAAGCGGCTTAATTAACTTAACTTTAGTTAACCTGCTAGTTAACTAATTAAACTATAATTAGGTAAATAAGAGAATGACAGGGGGCCCCACCCCTGTTGACCAGTCAAGCTTTGACCGGTCAACTGGGTCCCCCTTGGCCCACCTGTCAGCCTCTGGGTACACATCTGTGTACACAGAGCGGGGTACTTGTAGCATTTTAGCTTCTATTTCAAATTAAAATAAATTCAAAAAAATGATTTAAATCTTTTAAAATTAATATAAAATAAACCGTAGCTCGGATGAAAATACTTTCTACATGAAAGTTGCTCAGAACGACGAGACGAATTCGGATACGCAGCCCGTTCGTCCACCACACCCCC
>NW_025307247.1:0-725 GCF_018294505.1 Triticum aestivum
GCATGTATGTATTCATCAGTTGATCTACTTTGTCAATTTTATTACGTCCATGCAACCTACACTCTAATAGGTAATGATAGGTCCTAATCCCACCCGAGTATGTTTAGATTGGGTTCATTTTCCCATGCTATGCCCCGGATCCTACGCAAAATTTCGGCAGCACCTCCCCGCTGTTCTCCTGATACACGTCTCTGCAATAAACAGAGAGGATGTGTACCCGGAGAACAACAGGGGAGGCACTGACGAAATTTATGCGTCGGATCCGGAGCAAAGCATATGGGAAAACGAACCCAATCTAAACATACTCGGGCTGTCCATGGATAGCATTGGACAATTCGAAAGAATCAAGGTTATAACTATGACGCTTTCGAACTGGAGACACATATTGGTTACACATACTGATGATTCAAGACACATATATATCTAGCTATCAAGTTTCATCGGAATAGATCAAATAATTAATGGGGGAGGAGGACATGTCATTTGTGCTCACCCACGAACGAAGGGGCAGAGCTCGTCAAACGCACGGCGAGGTCGTCGAACACCAAACCTCGCAGCGATGAAACAACTGCACATTTAAAACTACCCGATCAACACAATTATATATGATGTTTTTCATAACAAAATTGAAAGATATATGACCTAACTAATAATTCACAAATATATGACCCCGTCGGCTTCTGGAAGGCCAAAGAACACCTTTTCGGGAGGTGTCGGGGGTCGGG
>NW_025307248.1:0-725 GCF_018294505.1 Triticum aestivum
AAAAAATGAAATCCCTTTGTAACAGACGAGTTTCCGTATGAAATCCTGATAGTTTGAAAGAGATTGTCCGTTTTGTACACGAAGTGCATCCAGTTTTTGCCGTAACCCTCCAAACTTTCATGCACATGCTATGTGGATGAAATGATGATACCATGCCAACTTTCAACCTTTTCAGAGTTCATTTGTAACGCTTTTCAATTTTAGCGTCTTATAGCACAAAATAATTAGTAAATGCATGAAAAATAACAAATGAAGTCAGAAAGGATTGGAAAATGATGATGTTGCTTTGAATGGTGCATTTTGAACACACAAAAAGTCAGGAGTTCAAATAAGTTTTAAAAAATGAAATCCCTTTGTACCAAACGAGTTTCCGTATGAAATCCTGATACTTTGAAAGAGATTGTCCGTTTTGTACACGAAGGGCATCTAGTTTTTGCCGTAACCCTTTGAACTTTCTTGCACATGCAATGTGGATGAAATGATGATACCATGCCAACTTTCAACCTTTTCAGAGTTCATTTGAAATGCTTTTCAATTTTAGGGTCTTATAGCTCAAAATAATTAGTAAATGCATGAAAAATAACAAATGAAGTCAGAAAGGATTGAAAAATGATGATGTGGCTTTGAATGGTGCATTTTGAACACACAAAAAGTCAGGAGTTCAAATAAGTTTAAAAAAATGAAATCCCTTTGTAACAGACGAGTTTCCGTATGAAATCCTGATA
>NW_025307249.1:0-725 GCF_018294505.1 Triticum aestivum
TTTTTCTGTGTTCAAAATGCACCATTCAAAGCCACATCACCAATTTTCAACCCTTCCTGACTTCATTTGGTATTTTTCATGCATATATTGATTTTTTTGAGCTATGAGACCGTGATATTGAAAAGCACTACATATGAACTCTGAAAAGGTTGAAAGTTTGCATGGTGTCATCATTTCACCCACATAGCATGCTCAAGAAAGTAGAGAGGCTTACGGCAAAAACTGGATGCACTTCGTGTACAAAACGGACAAAAACATTCGAAGTATGAGGGTTTCACACGGAAACTCGTCTGTTACAAAGGGATTTCATTTTCTTGAACTTATTTGAACTCCATAGTTTTTCTGTGATCAAAATGCATCATTCAAAGCCAAATCATCAATTTTCAACCCTTTCTGACTTCATTTGTTATTTTACATGCATTTACTGATTTTTTTTGAGCTATAAGACCCTGAAATTGAAAAGCACTACAAAACGGACAATCTCATTCGAAGTATCAGGGTTTCACACGGAAACTCGTCTGTTACAAAGGGATTTCATTTTCTTGAACTTATTTGAACTCCATAGTTTTTCTGTGTTCAAAATGCACCATTCAAAGGCACATCATCAATTTTCAACCCTTTCTGTCTTCATTTGTTATTTTTCATGCATTTACTGGTTTTTTTTTGAGCTATAAGACCCTGAAATTGAGAAGCACTACAAATGAACTCTGAAAAGGTTAAAAGTT
>NW_025307250.1:0-725 GCF_018294505.1 Triticum aestivum
GGCCGCCAGCTGGAGATGGGCCAGGTGAGTGGCCCAGGTAAGTTTCTCCCCCTATTCTATTTTCTTTTCTAATTTTCTGACATTTGTTTGATTTAATAAATATATTAAATCATTTAATTTTATTATGCCAATTTTTTTAGGGGCTAATGGTATTATTCCAGAGCTCTTTTATAATTGGCATAATTTTTGGACCATATTTCATATATATAGAAATATATTTCCAATGCAAATATTTATCGAATTAATCCAAAAGGCCAAAATAAATGTCCATGAGCTCCTAAAAATATTGTTTTGATTTTTATCTCTGTCCAATATTTTCAGAGGGCAACATGAGCATTTTCTTGGACCCTTTTGGAGAAATTTTTATTTGGGTCATTTTCAAAAATGATTCTGAGGGTTCCACCAATCCTCATTTCAAATTTAAATGAAATTTAAATATGATGCACAAATGGCTAACTAGCCTAGGTCATACCAGACTAGGGATGTGACAACTCGCCCCCACTTGAAAGAATCTCGTCTCGAGATTCAGGGGTCGACGGAAAGAAAGCGGGGTACTCCAGTCGAAGACGATCTTCTCGCTCCCAGGTAGCTTCTCTCTCGGAATGATGAGACCACTGAACTTTGAGAAACTTGATGTTCTGACGTCGAGTAACACGCTCTGCTTGATCAAGAATGCGAACCGGGTACTCTCGGTATGTGAGGTTATCTTGGAGATCAAGCGTTTC
>NW_025307251.1:0-725 GCF_018294505.1 Triticum aestivum
GCGGAGGGGCTCGGGATCGCCGTTCCGGCGACCATTCGGGCGGCGGAGACCACCCACGCGAAGCCCGCGCTCACGCGCATCCAGGGGAGCTGGTGGGGGGGCTGCGGGGGCGCCGGAGCTCGCCGGAGCAGAGCTCAGGGCGGCGGCCGGAGTTCGGCAACTTGCGGCCGCGGCGTTGTGGTGCACGGCAGTGGAGACGGAGGGTTCCTACGGGCTCCTGGCGTCACCAGGAACACGGGGACGCGCGCGGAAGGGACCGGCTTGGGCTCGTGCCACCGTGGCGCCATGGCCAGCGGCGAGGGGCTTACGGGCGCGGTGGCGAGCTAGCTAGACGGGGCAAACGGACACGGGGAGGAGGGGGTTCGGTGCGGGGGCTCACCGCGGAACTAGCGAGCGCGAGGGCGAGGTCGGGGATGCCCGGTAGCTCCCGAATCGCCGGCGAGGGTCCACGGCGGCCGGAGTCGAATTTGGCGACGGCGACGGCTTCACGGGGCATCCGGAGGGGCACGGCTTGACGGGGAGCTTCAGGGCGGAGGAGCGGAGCTTCCGCGTGTGTCGGGGAGGCGAGGGGAGGTCGGTGGTGATGGCTATGGCGAACGGCGGCGGCGGTGGTTCTCGGGTGAGAGAGAGAGCAGGGGGAGAGGAGGAGGGCGAGGGAGAGTGAGAGCGGTGCGGGGCAGCTGCGTGGCTTCGTCCGGGGCATCGAGGGCGAGAGAAGGAAGCAG
>NW_025307252.1:0-725 GCF_018294505.1 Triticum aestivum
GCGACGACGTCCGCCTCGACTCGCGTTACGCTAAGACAGGGTGGCAGTGGTGTCACGTGCTCGTCTCGCGTAACCCTAAGATAGCTTACTGAAGTAAATTGATCTAATGCTTTTCGGTTAATACTATCCAGAAATAAAATTTAGTTAAACAAAAAATAGCTTACTGAAGTAAATTGATCTAATGCTTTTCGGTTGAATCGACATTAAATTGATCTACTACGAACAAGTTTTAAATTAATAAGAAAATCTAAAAAGCAAGAACATATTTATAGAAATGAACAACTTTTGAATTTGTGAATTTTTTTAGGAAAACAAGAACATTTTTTAAAACACGAACATTTTTTGAAATGAACAACATTTTCTGAAATTTCTACCAAATTTCTTAAACACCAACATTTTTACGTCGTCGCTACTGCGACGACGTCCGCCTCGACTCGCGTAACCCTAAGATAGATAGGGTGGCCGTGGCGTCGCGTGCTCGTCTCGGCGTCCGTCGTCGCTACCGCGATGACGTCCGCCTCGACTCACGTTACGCTAAGACAGGGTGGCAGTGGTGTCACGTGCTCGTCTCGGCATCCGTCGTCGCTACCGCGACGACGTCCGCCTCGACTCGCGTTACGCAAAGACAGGGTGGGAATGGTGTCACGTGCTCGTCTCGGCGTCCGTCGTCGCTACCGCGACGACGTCCCCCTCGACTCGCGTTACGCTAGGACAGGATGGGAATG
>NW_025307253.1:0-725 GCF_018294505.1 Triticum aestivum
AGCGTTTCAGCATCGGGGACCGAAACATAGAGTGTGTGTTGTGAATAAATATTTGTGAATCTATGGTGATGATTATAAACTTATTTTAACAGGAAATGAATTATTAGCTTTGTATATGAACATGTTAAATGGATTATCTCATACAAATATATGTACCGTCTATAACTATAGATAGCAAAGTAGATGCAGCAGGTATTCATTCACTTATTCACACAAGACAGGGGGGTCCACGTGCCACACCATCGCCGGTCACCACCACCTGAGCAGGGTGGTCCACGTGCGGGGAAGGACAGGCCCGCTGATGTCTACTACACAACCTTCTTCTTGTAGACGTTGTTGGGCCTCCAAGTGCAGAGGTTTGTAGGACAGTACAAAATTTCCCTCAAGTGGATGACCTGAGGTTTATCAATCTGTGGGAGGCGTAGGATGAAGATGGTCTCTCTCAAACAACCCTGCAACCAAATAACAAAGAGTCTCTTGTGTCCCCAACACACCCAATACAATGGTAAATTGTATAGGTGCACTAGTTCGGCGAAGAGATGGTGATAAAAGTGCAATATGGATAGTAGATAAAGATATTTGTAATCTGAAATTATAAAAACAGTAAGGTAACAAGTGATAAAAGTGAGCGTAAATGGTATTGCAATGGTAGGAAACAAGGCCTAAGGTTCATACTTTCACTAGTGCAAGTTCTATCAACAAATAACATAATTGGATCATATCAC
>NW_025307254.1:0-725 GCF_018294505.1 Triticum aestivum
CGACTCTTTTTTTTTCCGAAACCTACTCCGGCAAGGAAACACGAATCGGAATCTAGATGGATCTCGAAAACAACCCTAATAAGCAAGGAACTCGGATTGGTGGTGGATATATGGTGGTGGTATATGGCAGCGGTGGTGGTAGCGGTGGTAGTATATGGATATGGATCGGTGGTGGTATATGGACACGGATTGGTGGTGGTATATGGATACGGATTCGGAGTGGTGGTGGTAGATGGCAGGGGCGATGATGATGGTGCGGCGGCGGCGTGACAACTTATGACCAGAACTCGAAACTCTAAAAGACTAGACTCTAAGACCAGCAACTAGACACGACGATGCAACCGCAAATTCAACAAAGCAAAACCCTAAAAAGATTATGCAAAGGCTCAGATTGGTTCGGATATGATGAACTAACCCTAATTTTTTTGTGGCTTTTTCGTGGACTGTAGGTATGAAGAACAAACTCGATCTAAACTACGAAAAACTGGAAAATCTCACCGAGCAACCTGGCTCTGATACCACTTGATAGAGGTAAAGGTGTCCCGTCTTTCGATGAGATGGTGGATTTCGCTTTGGTGGAAGTCGACTTTGACGATCCGACTACGAACGTGCGAGGACGTTGCGCCTTAGCAATCGCTAAACCAACTCCGAGAGGTTATTGACCACGCCGGAGCACGATCAACCTGACCACGAGGGTCTGTTTCTTGCGAGCAAACGAAGAACAA
>NW_025307255.1:0-725 GCF_018294505.1 Triticum aestivum
AAAGAGATTGTCCAGTATGTACACGAAGTGCGTCCAGTTTTTGCCGTAACCCACTCTACTCTTTTGCACATGCTATGTGGTGAAATGATGATACCATGCGAAGTTTCGACATTTTCATAGTTCATTTTGTAGTGATTTTCAATTTCACGGTCATTTAGCTCTCTAAACAAATTGGTAAATGACTGAAAAATAGCAAATGATGTCAGAAAGTGTTTGAAATTGATGACGTCGCTTTTAATGGTGCGTACGGAACGCAAAAAAAGTCTAGAGTTGTAATAAGTTAAAAAAAATAAAGTGCCAGTGTAACAGATGAGTTCTCGTCAGAAACCCTGATACTTCGAAAGAGATTGTCCAGTTTGTACACGAAGTGCGTCTAGTTTTTTCCGTAACCCTCTCTACTATTTTGCACATGCTATGTGGGTGAAATGATGATACCATGCCAAGTTTCGACATTTTCAGAGTTCATTTTGTAGTGATTTTCAATTTCACGGTCATTTAGCTCTCTAAACAAATCGGTAAATGACTGAAAAATAGCAAATGATGTCAGAAAGTGTTGAAAATTGATGACGTCGCTTTCAATGGTGCGTACGGAACGCAAAAAAGTATGGAGTTGTAATAAGTTTAAAAAAATGAAGTGCCAGTGTAACAGATGAGTTCTCGTCCGAAACGCTGATACTCCGAACGAGATTGTCCAGTTTGTACACGAAGTGCGTCTAGTTTTTGCC
>NW_025307256.1:0-725 GCF_018294505.1 Triticum aestivum
AGCGACGACGAACGCCAAGACGAGCACGTGACACCACTACCACCCTGTCTTAGCGTAACGCGAGTCGAGGCGGATGTCGTCGCGGTAGCGACCACGGACGCCGAGACGAGCACATGACACTACTGCCACGGTCTTTAGTGCATAGACTACGGCTGCAAGCTCTAGATCATGAGTAGGATAATTTTCCTCATGTGGGTGCAATTGTCGTGAAGCGTAAGCAATTACGTGTCGATCTTGCATGAGAATGCAACCTAGTCCTTGTCGCGAGGCGTCGCAGTAGATAACGAAGTCCTTGGAGAAGTCTGGCGGTACCAGTACGGGAGCAGAAGTCAGGCGTCTTTTCAGTTCCTGAAAGCTGTGCTCACATTGTGGAGTCCATTCGAACTTCTTATCTTTCTTGAGGAGTTCGGTTAGAGGTTTAGCAACTTTGGAGAAGTTCTCGACAAAGCGACGGCAATAGCTCGCTAAGCCTAGAAAACTCCGAACTTGCTTGACCGATTCGGGTGGAGTCCAATCAAGGACGGCTTGAACTCGCTCAGGGTTAACAGCAATACCTTTACCAGATATTACATGACCCAGATAGGTCACTTCTGATAACCAGAATTCACATTTAGAAAATTTGGCATAAAGGCGATGCTCTCGAAGTTTCTTCAACACTAGCCTTAAATGTTCGGCATGTTCTTCCTCGTTCTTGGAGTAGATGAGTATATCATCGAGATAAACTA
>NW_025307257.1:0-725 GCF_018294505.1 Triticum aestivum
GGGGGGGGGTCGGGGAAGGGTCGCTAGAGAATTTTACCACATGGTAGTCAAATAGGCTAGACATAAGTTTTAGGCTAAGATGGAGATCAGGAGAGGGACGTGTAGGAATCCGTCACAGGGGTGGACAGACCGGCGATTGGCATATCATCGATTTTTATCATGTGATTGGTACATCGGGAGGACCACCCATATTCAGGTCTCGGCGATGTAGCCATGTTGATGAACCTCATTAACACATTTCGGTGTCGTTGCTCATGCTTATATGATTTCTTGTCCTCGGCGGATCGACATGTGCCTCGAATTATTATAAGAAATTTTCGTGCTCAGTTGAAACACAAAGATCCCAAGATGAGTGAGACTACGGACTGGCTCATTCTTGAGCTAAAAAACAGGGGAATGTGGTTTCTTCGTATTTAAAAGAAAAATCAAAATCTTCTCAAAAGATCTAGCCAGAAATAGAAGTGTGGCATGAATATTCGACAATGTGCATATGTATTATATATGTGAAAAGAATGTACTCACCATTGCTTTGCATGGTTCGTGTCCAAGGAATACTCGCCAGGGTGTTCTACCTTGCATAGTAGCTGATTCAACGAGGATACGGTTAAACACGTGACCATGGACCACCTCCATGTTTCACCGCATAGACATGGTAAACGAGAAAGAAAAGTTAGAATTCATACCTTTATTGTGGTGGAGATTGGCTGCGGAATATATGACCATGC
>NW_025307258.1:0-725 GCF_018294505.1 Triticum aestivum
TGAAGAGAAGTTTAAATCGGAAGGATCCATCCTGCAGACACAAGAAAACAGAAGAGCAAATACCGGATCCACGTGGATCTACCAAAGACAAACACCGATCGAATCCTGCAAGATCCGCTGGAGACAAACCTTCACACGCTCTCTGATGATGCTAGAAGGGCCACCGGTACTGGAGCTATGCAGGCAGAAACTTATTTCATCTTCAGAGCGCGGCCGCCGCCTCGTCTCCCTGAGCAGGACATAAACCCTAAGAAAACTCAAAAAAGCATCCAAAAATGAAACCCTCCCACCAGCAAAGACTGGGATCCACTACGCCTCCATGGCCTAAGGCCATAGCAGACTAGGCAGACCGGCGTCAGCAGGAGGCACAAGAAAACCCAGCGACGGCTGGGTGAGAGCGCCCCTTCTCGACGACTGGGTTAGTTGCACTAAAGCTTTAAATAGCAGCGCAAGTAATGTCTTGGTTTAGTTGAAGAGTTGATGTCAAAGTCCTTCTAGCAGAGCGCATAAGCAATGGCGCCCGCTCGGTAGTAAGAGGTTGTCATGGACCAAAGCAGGTTAGAAATAGTGTATTATCTTTTTTCATATACTGGCGAAGAGCTCGTGTATTGCAACGGAAGAAAAAATAGTACATGCTTTTAACCCAATAACCCTCACTCAAGACGACAATAGGTCCACGTCCTTTATTTTAGCGATGCATCACTTTTGTGTTGCCACTTATCCTC
>NW_025307259.1:0-725 GCF_018294505.1 Triticum aestivum
GATGCAGAAGTAGAGGAAGAAGGCACGGCGGCGCAGAAGCTTGCCGGACGGAGGCGAGCGGCGCTTGGCGTCAGGAGGTGCGGGGAAGGCCGGGACGGTCCCGATCTGGGAGGACCCGAGGCGGACGAGCGGTTCCTGGTTGTGGCTTGAGCATCGGGCGGCCATGGAGCTCCATGTGCCCCTGTGTTTCCTGCGAGAGAGAGGAAGCAGGGAGATGAGAGGGAGAGAGAGAAAGCGAAGGGAAGGGAGAAGAGACAAGGGCGCGGGGTGAGGGGGCCGACCTAGAGCTGCTGCTGCGATGGCGGCAACTGGACAGGGGAGGATCCCTAGAAAATAGGGTTTGGTCTCAAGTGACTAGGGATGGACTATATATATATATATAAGAGGAGTTTGGATCATCCAATTTAAATCCGATGGTCGAGAATAAAATGCTCTGGGAGTCCAAACAAATAAACGAAGATATTTTAGGGATGTTTGGGGTTGATCCGGACCCATCGGTAACGACAGCTCGGGTCAGGTCCGGGAGAAGTTTTCAGACGCGCATGCGTGGGGGGGTTTGAGAGAGGTCGACAAAGACAAGAGGGCTTGACAAAAGGTCAACAGAGAAAGAGAGAAGCGACACTATGAACGGCTACGAGGTTTTATGAAAACAAGCGGATGTAATGAGAATGATGCTATGAGATGAGATGCATGACATGAACACAATGCAAAACAAAAGACAAAAC
>NW_025307260.1:0-725 GCF_018294505.1 Triticum aestivum
GGGGGGCCCGTGCAAAATCGTTGGTGCTACCCAACTGAGAGGATGCAGAAGACGCTTCGAGAAAAATGTAAAAATAAACGTAGAATTGAAGCATCGATGCTGAGGCATTTATCGCAGAGGAGGCGGCAAACTTCATAACAGCGCACTACGAAGCCAAAAATCGTCATTTGCATAATCCGAAGCCTCGGTACAATGCTGACGAGCCTAAAAAGGGTGGATCCACCCTCAGCCTATTCAAAGGGAATCTCGCACCAGCTAGTGTTTCACATCCAGTATCTTTGGATAACGAAGAATGGCAGACCATTTCGTTGTATATCTTCAACAACCTGATAGAAGTGCGGCCGTACATCGAGTAAGTTCTCGGTACATTGTTTCGCAACTTCTATTTCCTTTGAACTACTCTTATTCCTGGATATGTCATACAGTCGATACGTCGCCATATTCTCGTATGGAGCGGAGATCCAAAAGGATTCCGTCGAAGAGTATGAGCTTCTCGCAAAGCAAGGAGGTGGCTATCCCGGTTTCATCTCTTGGTTCAAACAAACGGTAATTTCTATTAGACAATTTCATTTCATTCGCTAATTTGTGCATAATGCAACAATCCTTTCATATTAAACTTGTAGGCTAATTCAGAGTCTATGGACGCCGAATTGAGACAAGTCGCTAATGGTTTTGACTATAAGGTCCATTCATTTGACAAGTACGACATCAACGGGTATCGCTTT
>NW_025307261.1:0-725 GCF_018294505.1 Triticum aestivum
CGGCGAGATGCGGGCGGGCGGCGGCGATGTCGGCGGCGGCGGCGGGGTGCGGAGAGAAGAGAGGGGGGGGGTATTTAAGGAGGGGGGGCGGCGGCGACTTGGGGAAGGGGTCGGCCGGCGGTGTCGTGCGGCGGCCGGACTCGGGCGGCGAGGTCCCGTGCGGGAGGAGGAGAGGCCGCGGGCGGGCCGTTGGCCCAGTCGGCGCGGGCGTTTTTTTTTAAAAGTTCCGCGGAAAATATTGCGTAGAAAAATAAATAAAAATCAGAAAAATATGAAATAAATTTTCCCCGTCTAGTTAGAAAATCTAGAATAGGGTGAACATTTTTAAAATCAAAAATAAATACTTTGAAAACATGCAATATTTTTAATGCAATAAAAATTGCAAATAAAATCCAAATAAATTCCAAATAATGATTTTAACATTTTTCCTCCAGTATTTCAAATGTTTTGGAGAAGTCATATTTTCTCCTCTCGTTTATTTTAACATGGAATATTTTCCGGAGGGAAAAATAATTAAAACCACAATCCTCGTTGGAAAAATTAATTGAAAAAATTCGGGAAAATCCCCAACTCTCTTCGAGGGTCCTTGAGTTGCTTAGGATTTATCGAGGATTTGTCAAAATGCAATGAAAACATGATATGCAATGATGATCTATGTATAACATTCCAAATTGGAAATTTGGGATGTTACAGCACCATGTCTTGACCATATCACATCACAACAT
>NW_025307262.1:0-725 GCF_018294505.1 Triticum aestivum
CCCCGGCCCCAAATCGCCACCACCACCGCCGCCGCAAGCCGCAGCAGCAGCAGCCGCCTGTAACATCCCAAATTTTCAATTTGGAATGTTATACATTAGATCATCATTTGCATAGCATATTTTAT
This sequence comes from Triticum aestivum, assembly GCF_018294505.1. Classification (NCBI taxonomy): domain Eukaryota; kingdom Viridiplantae; phylum Streptophyta; class Magnoliopsida; order Poales; family Poaceae; genus Triticum; species Triticum aestivum. The sequence continues at coordinate 126 of NW_025307262.1, forward strand.
TGCATTTTGGCAAATCCTCGAAAATCCTAAGCAACTCAAGGACCCTCGGAGAGAGTTGGGGATTTTTTACCGATTTTCATATTTGATTTTTATCAAATAATAAAACGAGGATTTTTTAATTATTTTTCTCTCCGAAAAATATTTCGTATTAAAATAAATGAGAGGAGAAAATATGACTTCTCCAAAATAATTGAAATATTGGAGGAAAAATATTAAAATTAAATATTTGATTTTATTCGGATTTTTTATTTGCAATTTTTATTGCATTAGAAAATTTTCACGTTTTCAAAACTGCAAATTTTGGGCCAAGAAAATGTTCACGTTGTCCTAATTATTTTAATTAGACGGTGAAAATTTCTTTTTGGCATTTTTGGATTTTTATTTATTTTTCTACGATTTTTTTAGCTCAGCGGAATATATTTTTTTTAAATCCCCGCGCCCGACTGGGCCGAGGCCCAACCGAGCCAGGCCGGCCCATCCCGCATCGCCGTCTCCCTCCTGGAGACCCGGACGAGCACGCCGCCGCCGCCCGAGTCCGGGACGGCCACGCCTCCCCGGCGCCCCCTTCCCCAAGCCGGAGTAGCCCCCCCACCTATATAT
>NW_025307263.1:0-725 GCF_018294505.1 Triticum aestivum
GTATTCGGATTCGTCTCGTCGTTCTGAGCAACTTTCATATACAAAGTTTTTCCATTCGAGCTACGGATTATTTTATATTAATTTTTAAAGATTTAAATCATTTTAGGATTTATTTAATTAATTTATTCAACATTATCCAGAACAGTAAAATATGACGTCAGCATGACATCATACTGACGTCAGCAGTCAACTGTGCATTTGACCGGGTCAACTACGGGTGGGTCCCGCATGTCATACACTTCTTAGCTTAATTAGGGTTTAGCTAAATAATTACTGTTTAATTAACTATCTAATTAATTAGATTAATTTAATTAGGATTAATTAACTTAATTAATTAATTAACTAACTAATAATTTTATTAATTACATTTTTATTAATTAAGTTATTATTATTATTATTTATTTTTATTAATTACATTTTTAATTACTTATTATTTATTTATTTTTAATTCTTTTTTTAAATCCCTTTTTTTAAACGTTCTGGGGTAGGCCCCACATGTCATTGGCCCTAGGGGCCATAGTGGGTGTGGGCTAACGGGTGCGGGCGAAGTGGTGCCCGCACACCAGAGCCCACCAGGGGAGGGGAGCGCCGGCCACCACGGGCCTGAGCAGGGCGGTGCGGCAACGGGCGCCGGCGGCCGGAGGTAGGCACGGTGAGCGGCTGCTGCGACCGCGGGACCGTGCAAAGGGGGGGGGGCTGTGGTGCGTGCGGGGAACGGCGGACGC
>NW_025307264.1:0-725 GCF_018294505.1 Triticum aestivum
TGTTGAAAATTGATGACGTCGCTTTGAATGGTGCATACGGAACGCAAAAAAAAGTCTGGAGTTGTAATATGTTTAAGAAAATAAAGTGCCAGCCTAACAGATGAGTTCTCGTCCGAAACCCTGATACTCCGAAAGAGATTGTCCAGTTTGTACACGAAGTGCGTCCAGTTTTTGCCATAACCCTCTCTACTCTTTTGCACATGCTATGTGGGTGAAATGATGATACCATGCCAAGTTTCGACATTTTGAGAGTTCATTTTGTAGTGATTTTCAATTTCACGGTCATTTAGCTCTCTAAACAAATCGGTAAATGACTGAAAAATAGCAAATGATATCAGAAAGTTTTGAAAATTGATGACGTCGCTTTCAATGGTGTGTACGGAACGCAAAAAAATGTCTGGAGTTGTAATAAGTTTAAAAAAATGAAGTGCCAGTCTAACAGATGAGTGCTCGTCCGAAACCTTGATACTCCGAAAGAGATTGTCCAATTTGTACACGAAGTGCGTCCAGTTTTTGCCGTAACCCTCTCTACTCTTTTGCACATGCTATGTGGGTGAAATGATGACACCATGCCAAGTTTCGACATTTTTCAGAGTTCATTTTGTTGTGATTTTCAATTTCACGGTACTTTAGCTTTCTAAACAAATCGGTAAATGACTGAAAAATAGCAAATGATATCAGAAAGTGTTGAAAATTGATGACGTCGCTTTGAATGGTGCGTACGG
>NW_025307265.1:0-725 GCF_018294505.1 Triticum aestivum
TGAAAACTGTCATTAGGCTTGACTCAAGTAGTAGAAGCCACGTAGATGAAGCCTGGAGCGTCTAAACACACCCATCGACCAGAATCTATAGAGTTGAGAGCGCATCATGCCCCTGACGAGCGCCGCCAGTTCGCCCCACGCCCTTGCTCGAGAAGTCGAGGAGGAGGCCCTGGCTGCAAAAGACATGACTGCGCATCGGAGCCCGACGGCAATGCCGGCGCTCTGCTGCATGTTCCGTACGTATCCGCAACCATTTATTTATGGTGTTTGACAATATTGGTCTTGTGGTATAGATCTGAAAGACTGAAACAGATAAAAACAAGGAGTACTGTTCTGGATGGTGGTCTTGGCGAGTACTAGTTTTTAGACGAACCGTGCAAATTAGGCATCAATGGGTAATTTGCTCTTAGCTTGGAAATTTGCTCAAGTAGATAAGAACTATTTTGCAGTATTACAGTATCACTGATTTAATTTCTAAAGAATGAAAATAATATTGTCCATATCATTCACATGGATTTGCTCATCTATCTTAATTTCTTAATACTTCTATTTAGAATAATAACCTTAGCAATAGTGAATCCAAAAACTACTCACATTTTAGATACTAATTTCTTTTGGGACAATTCATGGAAAAATTATTTTATTCACCTGTCCTCAAGGATGTCTTGCGATAGATTCCTTCGTAGCTATAGTACAGCGCAACATTAAACATAACTTTGCATTTT
>NW_025307266.1:0-725 GCF_018294505.1 Triticum aestivum
ATGGTGAAAAAAGATCCAGTCACAGTCATACTCAATATCAATTAATAACAACGCATAAAAATGATAGTGGTGCTCTCTAACTGGTGCTTTTTATAAGAGGATGATGACTCAACATAAAAGTAAATAGATAGGCCCTTTGCAGAGGGAAGCAGGGATTTGCAGAGGTGCCAGAACTCAAGTTTTTGAAACGGAGATAAATAATATTTTGAGCGGTATGCTTTCATTGTCAACATAACAACCAAGAGATCTCGGTATCTTCCATGCTACATACATTATAGGCGGTTCCCAAATAGAACGGTAAAGTTTATATTCCCCCACCACCAACAAGCACACTCCACGGCTGGTCCGAAACTACGGGTATCGTCCAACTAACAACAATCCTAGGGGAGTTTTGTTTGCAATTATTTTGATTGATTTGAGCATGGGACTGTGATACGTCTCCATCGTATCTACTTTTCCAAACACTTTTGCCCTTGTTTTGGACTCTAACTTGCATGATTTGAATGGAACTAACCCGGACTGACGTTGTTTTTAGCAGAATTGCCATGGTGTTATTGTGCAGAAATAAAAGTTCTCGGAATGACCTGAAACTCCATGGAGAATATTTTTGGTATTAATAAAAAATACTGGCCAAAGAATCAAGGCCAGGGTGCCCACACCCTGTCCACGAGGGTGGAGGGGCGCGCTACCCCCCTGGGCGCGCCCCCCTGCCTAGTGGGCCCCCT
>NW_025307267.1:0-725 GCF_018294505.1 Triticum aestivum
TTGGTACGATTTTTTGAGTTCGAGAAGTATACGTTTGATACAGATTACTACAGACTGTTCTGTTTTTGACAGATTCTGTTTCTATGTGTTGTTTGCTTATTTGATGAATCTATGGCTAGTATTAAGTGGTATGAACCATAGATAAGTTGAAGTACAGTAGATATTACACCATTATAAATTTATAATGAGTTCATTACAGTACCTAAGTGGTGGTTTTATTTTCTTGTGCTAACGGAGCTTACGAGTTCTCTGTTGGGTTTTGTGTTGTGGAGTTTTCAAGTTTTGGGTAAAGATTCGATGGACTATGGAATAAGGAGTGGAAAGAGCCTAAGATTGGGGATGCCCAAGGCACCCCAAGGTAATATTTAAGGACAACCAAGAGCCTAAGCTTGGGGATGCCCCGTAAGGCATCCCCTCTTTCGTCTTCGTTCATCGGTAACTTTACTTGGAGCTATAATTTTATTCGCCACATGATATGTGTTTTGCTTGGACCGTCATTTTCTCTTGTTAGTATTTGCTTGCTTTCATTTAGAATAATGTTTTGTGTCTTTAGTTTCAATAAAAAAGTCAAGGATAGCTTTTGCCATGCTTATTTTGCTAGTATACATGTTGCTGTTTGAAAACAGAAAGTTTACCGCTGTTGCAAAAATTCCCTAGAAAAGTTAGAGAATGGTATAATGTTGAAACCTTTTGAATAATGAGATCTGATAAATTTAATACAGTGG
>NW_025307268.1:0-725 GCF_018294505.1 Triticum aestivum
GTTAGGTGGCCAGGCGGCGCCTCTGGTGCAAATAGCCCGGAAGCCTACGCCCCCCTCGCGATGGATACAAGGCACGCGCTGGGAGAGGGCCCCAGCCGATCCCCCATGCCAGGCTTGGCGCTAGACATACACGAGGCCGAGCTCTCCTTCGAACCACCACCAAGCCCTACCGACATCTCCAACGGCGGCAGCCTCTGGGTATAGCTAACGCCGCAAGGGCACGCTTACACTGACCATGGATCGCAGGTGAACCAGGACGCAGCAGCCGCCAGGGCCCTCAGGACGACGGACCCCCCTCAAGAGCATGAAGGACGATGGGAGCAGCACGGGGGAAGCCCAGCGGCAGGGCCTTCCTCGCGCTGCACGGAGCAGGGTCCTGCCTGGAGGTAGGTTCCCTGCCGAGGAAGGCGCCGGCGAGCCCTTCTCCTCGGTGGGGGGCCTACGGTCACCGAGGATGCCGCCAGTGTCCCCTTGGCCCCTTGGTCTTGTCCTAGTTTCCGGTCTCCCTAATGGCGGTCAGGGGTGGCGCACAGCGGGGTCCTCATCAGGCGACATGAAGCAAGGCCACGACCTCTGAAGGTCTCTGCTCGTGACACTCTCACGTATTAATGAGTGGGGCTGTACATGCCCCGGAGTCTCCTGAGTGCCGCCCTGGGGCCTCACGGGGGCTCCCACCCACGTCCTAGTGGAAGCACCATACTCCGTGCTGGCCGTCGACACTGTCC
>NW_025307269.1:0-725 GCF_018294505.1 Triticum aestivum
CCACCCTGTCTATCTTAGGGTAATTCGAGTCGAGGCGGATGTCGTCGCGGTAGCGACGACGGACACCGAGACGAGCACATGACACCAATGCCACCCTGTCTATCTTAGGGTTACGCGAGTCGAGGCGGACGTCGTCGCGGTAGCGACGCCGGACGCCGAGACGAGCACGTGACACCAATGCCACCCTATCTATCTTAGGGTAACGCGAGTCGAGGCGGACGTCGTGACTGTAGCGACGACGGACGCCGAGATGAGCACGTGGCACCACCGCCACCCTGTCTATCTTAGGGTAACGCGAGTCGAGGCGGACGTCGTCGCGGTAGCGACGACGGACGCCGAGACGAGCACGTGACACGAATACCACCCTGTCTATCTTGTAGTAACGCGAGTCAAGGCGGACGTCGTCGCGGTAGCGACGATGGACGCCGAGACGAGCACGTGAGACGAATGCCACCCTGTCTATCTTAGGGTAACGCGAGTCGAGGCGGACGTTGTTGAGGTAGCGACGACGGACACCGAGACGAGCACGTGACACCAATGCCACCATGACTATCTTAGGGTTACGCGAGTCGAGGCGGACGTCGTCGTGGTAGCGACGACGGACGCCGAGACGAGCACGTGACACCCGTGCCACCCTGTCTATCTTAGGGTAACGTGAGTCAAGGCGGACGTCGTGGCTGTAGCGACCACGGACGCCGAGACGAGCACGTGGCACCACTGCCACC
>NW_025307270.1:0-725 GCF_018294505.1 Triticum aestivum
GCGACGACGTCCGCCTCGACTCGCGTTACGCTAAGACAGGGTGGCAGTGGTGTCACGTGCTCGTCTCGCGTAACCCTAAGATAGCTTACTGAAGTAAATTGATCTAATGCTTTTCGGTTAATACTATCCAGAAATAAAATTTAGTTAAACAAAAAATAGCTTACTGAAGTAAATTGATCTAATGCTTTTCGGTTGAATCGACATTAAATTGATCTACTACGAACAAGTTTTAAATTAATAAGAAAATCTAAAAAGCAAGAACATATTTATAGAAATGAACAACTTTTGAATTTGTGAATTTTTTTAGGAAAACAAGAACATTTTTTAAAACACGAACATTTTTTGAAATGAACAACATTTTCTAAAATTTCTACCAAATTTCTAAAACACCAACATTTTTACGTGGTCGCTACTGCGACGACGTCCGCCTCGACTCGCGTAACCCTAAGATAGATAGTGTGGCCGTGGCGTCGCGTGCTCGTCTCGGCGTCCGTCGTCGCTACCGCGATGACGTCCGCCTCGACTCACGTTACGCTAAGACAGGGTGGCAGTGGTGTCACGTGCTCGTCTCGGCATCCGTCGTCGCTACCGCGACGACGTCCGCCTCGACTCGCGTTACGCAAAGACAGGGTGGGAATGGTGTCACGTGCTCGTCTCGGCGTCCGTCGTCGCTACCGCGACGACGTCCCCCTCGACTCGCGTTACGCTAGGACAGGATGGGAATG
>NW_025307271.1:0-725 GCF_018294505.1 Triticum aestivum
TTGTTATCGTCCTAATGGTGAGCGACTAAACGCGTTTAACGCTAAACACAACTTTCTCTTCCATGATCACCTTCCTTTGCCACGAAAGGAAAGAAACTGCCCACGTCAATCAATCAAGAAAGAAAGGAAAGTACGTTCTCTTCCGTGATCACCTTCCTTTGGCACGAAAGGAATTAAACTGCCCACATCAATCAAGAAAGAAAGAAAGGAAAATAACCGCTGCATCATCGCTCCGCTCCCAATCGCCTCCAGCACCGCACCTTCACGACGCCTCCCCCCATCGCCTCCAGCCGCACCTTCACGACGCCTCCCCTCCCATCTCTGTGTTGCCCCAACCCATCGCCTCGCCTCGCTTGTCGGCGGCGCCGCCTCCCTACACTGCTTGGCCGGCCGTCGGGGACGGTGCCTCCTCCTACACCACCTGGCTTGGCTGTCGGGGACGGCGCATCCTCCTACAGCCAGCCGTCTGGAAGCCGCCTCCTACACCGCCTAGCAGACCGTCGGGGTCACTCATGTTCCTCAGTGTTATTCGTCGTCCATCCTGGCGGCTCCGTGGACAACTGCCTCACTAGCTTCGCATCCTCCAACTGGATCCTTTGATCTCTTTCTTGGCGGGGAGAATGGGGAGCAACATAGTCAACGGTGGTATCTCTTCTGTGGTCGACATCGAGCAGGTCCCGGTGGACGTTGCCCCCCCCCCTTGGTGCCATTCCGTGGTCGACATC
>NW_025307272.1:0-725 GCF_018294505.1 Triticum aestivum
GCCGCCGCTGCAGCCGCCGACGCGCGTAGGGCGACGAGGTAACCCGGCGTATCGTCGGGATCACCGTCCTCCCGAAGAACTAACTGCTCCGGCGGCAGTTCCACCTCCGGCGGGGCGGGGGGATCGGCGGGCGCCGGCGCAGGTGCGGGAGGAGCCCGACGGCCGCGCGCTGCTGGACGGGGGCGCGGGACAAGAAGGCGGCGACGGTCGCCGACGAGGTCAGGCGTGACGCCGGACTCCGCCAGCCGGAACGCGCCGATAACGGCGGCGTACTCTTTGCCGTCCCAGAACGCGTGACGGCCGGCGATGTTGTTGCGGCCGCCGGTCCGCTTCTCCTCGGCGGTGGCGCCTGGCCCGCGCGTCGGGTAGCCGTCCTTGTCGAGCTTCCAGTCGTGCGGAAGACGGCAACCCGGCGGCACGAGGAGCCCGAACCGGTGCAGCTCCTCCGTCTCCGGCGTACTCAGGCTCGACGGACACGCGCTGGGTCCGTCGTCGCCGCCGGTGCCGGAGCTGCTGCCGCGGTGGAACGACATGTCGCCGGCGGGATTTTGGGAGGTGGAGACGGGAGAGGAGCGGTCTTTGCGTCGTCGGGCGGGGAGCGGTGTTTGCGGCGACGGGCGGACGGGGGGATTTATAGGCAGACGGCGGGGGCAGCGGGCGGTCGGGTCGTCGGGCTATCAATGCGACGGCAGTCGAGGGCGGCGGCGCGGCAAACGAGGGGACGG
>NW_025307273.1:0-725 GCF_018294505.1 Triticum aestivum
TGATACCATGCCAAGTTTCAACAATTTCAGAATTCATTTTGTAGTGATTTTCAATTTCACGGTCATTTAGCTCTCTAAACAATTAGGTAAATGACCGAAAAATAACAAATGATGTGAGAACATGTTGGAAATTGATGACGTCACTTTGAATGCTGCATACTGAACACAAAAGAAGTCCGGAGTTCAAATAAGTTTAAAAAACATTGAAGTGCCCGTGTAACAGATGAGTTCTCGTCCGAAACCCTGATACTCCGAAAGAGTTTGTCCAGTTTGTACACGAAGTGCGTCCAGTTTATGCACGAAGTGCGTCCAGTTTTTGCCGTGACCCTCTCTACTCTTTCGCACATGCTATGCGGGTGAAATGATGATACCAAACCAAGTTTCAACATTTTCAGAATTCATTTTGTAGTGATTTTCAATTTCACGGTCATTTAGCTCCCTAAACAATTAGGTATATGACCGAAAAACAACAAATGATGTTAGAACATGTTGGAAATTGATGACGTCACTTTGAATGCTGCATACTGAACACAAAAGAAGTCCGGAGTTCAAATAAGTTTAAAAAACATTGAAGTGCCCGTTTAGCAGATGAGTTCTCGTCCGAAACCCTAATACTCCGAAAGAGTTTGTCCAGTTTGTACACGAAGTGCATCCAGTTTATGTCGAGACCCTCTCTACTATTTAGCAGATGCTATGCGGGTCAAATGATGATACCATGCCAAGTT
>NW_025307274.1:0-725 GCF_018294505.1 Triticum aestivum
CGGATCCCATCAGAACTCCGAAATTAAGCGTGCTTGGGCGAGAGTAGTACTAGGATGGGTGACCTCCTGGGAAGTCCTCGTGTTGCATTCCCTTTTTAATTTTTTTCGCGCCGCTTGCAAAACAAAACGCACGTGTAAGTAATATATTTACCGTGTTTTATTATTTTGCACGAGTGCGGTAAGTCATAGCTGGGTGCTCACGATTCACGGGTCCAGCGTCGGCGTTGTGGCGCGGCAAGCGTGCACTGGTGCGGTTGAGAGGGAGGGGTGGAAACCGCGTTAAACTCGTCTCCGTAGTTGAGAGGGAGCGGCCAAAGCAATGTACAATCGTCTTTGTAGTGGAGCTGGGAGGGCCAAGGATAAGGGACGAAGACCGGGGTAACATGTCGGATGCGATCATACCAGCACTAAAGCACCGGATCCCATCAGAACTCCGAAGTTAAGCGTGCTTGGGCGAGAGTAGTACTAGGATGGGTGACCTCCTGGGAAGTCCTCGTGTTGCATTCCCTTTTTAATTTTTTTCGCGCCGCTTGCAAAACAAAACGCACGTGTAAGTAATATATTTACCGTGTTTTATTATTTTGCACGAGTGCGGTAAGTCATAGCTGGGTGCTCACGATTCACGGGTCCAGCGTCGGGGTTGTGGCGCGGCAAGCGTGCACTGGTGCGGTTGAGAGGGAGGGGTGGAAACCGCGTTAAACTCGTCTCCGTAGTTGAGAGGGAGC
>NW_025307275.1:0-725 GCF_018294505.1 Triticum aestivum
TTTTGCCGTAACCCTCTCAACTTTCTTGAACATGCTATGTGGATGAAATGATGATACCATGCCAACTTTCAACCTTTTCAGAGTTCATTTGAAATGCTTTTCAATTTTAGGGTCTTATAGCACAAGATAATTAGTAAATGCATGAAAAATAACAAAGTCAGAAAAGATTGGAAAATGATGATATGGCTTTGAATGGTGCATTTTTAACATACAAAAAGTCAGGAGTTCAAATAAGTTTAAAAAAATGAAATGCCTTTGTACCAGACGAGTTTCCGGATGAAATCCTGATACTTTGAAAGAGATTGTCCTTTTGTACACGAAGTGCATCCAGTTTTTGCCGTAACCCTCTCAACTTTCTTGCACATGCTATGTGGATGAAATGATGATACCATGCCAACTTTCAACCTTTTCAGAGTTCATTTGAAATGCTTTTCAATTATAGGGTCTTATAGATCAAAATAATTAGTATATGCTTGAAAAATAACAAATGAAGTCAGAAAGGATTGAAAAATGATGATGTGGCTTTGAATGGTGCATTTTGAACACACAAAAAGTCAGGAGTTCAAACAAGTTTTAAAAAATGAAATCCCTTTGTAACAGACGAGTTTCCGTATGAAATCCTGATACTTTGAAAGAGATTGTCCGTTTTGTACACGAAGTGCATCCAGTTTTTGCCGTAACCCTCTCAACTTTCTTGCACATGCTATGTGGATGAAATGATGATA
>NW_025307276.1:0-725 GCF_018294505.1 Triticum aestivum
ACTGCCCGGACCCAAAAACTGGAAACGGGTCAAAAAAAACTTCCTATAATGGCACCTGTCTCAAAACACTCAGAAACACCTAAAAATAGGATAGCCAGAAAATTTTTCGAAAAATGCGTTTTCGAAAAATTTTGGGCCTAAACGGAGCGTGGCTACCCGACTCTTTTTTTTTTCCGAAACCTACTCCGGCAAGGAAACATGAATCGGAATCTAGATGGATCTCGAAAACAAACCTAATATGACAAGAACTCGGATTGGTGGTGGATATATGGTGGTGGTATATGGCAGCGGTGGTAGTATATGGATATGGATCGGTGGTGGTATATGGGCACGGATTGGTGGTGGTATATGGATACGGATTCGGAGCGGTGGTGGTAGATGGCAGGGGCGATGATGATGGTGCGGCGACGGCGTGACAACTTGTGAACAGAACTCGAAACTCTAAAAGACTAGACGCTAAGACCAGCAACTGAACACGACGATGCAACCGCAAATTCAACAAAGCAAATACAGAAAAGATTATGCAAGGCTCAGATTGGTTCGGATGGGATGAACTAACCCTAATTTTTTTTTGGCTTTTTCGTGGACTATAGGTATGAAGAACAGACTCGATCTAAACTACGAAAAACTGTAAAATCTCACCGAGCAACCTGGAAATCTGATACCACTTGATAGAGGCAAAGGTGTCCCGTCTTTCGATGAGATGGTGGATTTCGCTTTGGTGG
>NW_025307277.1:0-725 GCF_018294505.1 Triticum aestivum
AGAAGGGATGAAACAAATGCAGTGGTGTTGCAGACAAAGAATGCCTGATAGCGGCTGGAGTTGTGTTCCTGCATAATTGGGTTGCTGACAAGGTGGCCATCCTTGGAGTTGCTCCAGAAGCCACCTGGTGGGTTCAGCCCAGCCACATATGTGATAGTAACAACAAAGGTCGCGAGTAGCATCAAGACCTCATGCTGATCTTCACGCTTGTGATTTTTAGGATCCTCGGCTTGCTTCTCAGGATTCCCCGAGAAGACATAGACGAAGAAAGCAATCATGATGTATAGGAGGATGGCTGACATAATCACTGAAGAGTAGATGGTTGTGAATGTATCACGGCAGCTTCCATCAGCATAGGCTCCCATGAGGCCCAGTAAATCAAGAACCATGAGCACCCGCAATGCAGCTGCCCAGGCTTTGGACTCGCTGTTCAGAATGAGGAGGAGGAGGCATACCACAACTGACGCGGCGAATGCAGTCGCATTGCAGTAGTAGAACGCGAGGTAGCGGTGGTAGTGGGTATCATGGAGGATCAGGTCGCCCGCGAGGTGTCCCTCCTTTGCGTCTGCCCAGACCCCCCCCCCCCCCGCGCAGGCAGGTTGAGCCCCGCAGCATATGTCACCGTCGCAACCAGAGTGGCCAGAAGAAGAAGGTACTTCTTCAGCTGGTACTCTGTTGAAGGCTTATTGCTGTCTGACCCCATTGGATTAGGGGATACTACTTGG
>NW_025307278.1:0-725 GCF_018294505.1 Triticum aestivum
GTTTCATGGACTATTACTCACTGTTTTGGGGTCCCTGAGTGATTTCCATGGTTAACGAACCCTGGGATGTGTTTACGTGTCGGTCATAAACACTCGCAGTTTTGGCCGATTCTGGCCCGTTTTAGGGACTATTATTCACTATTTTGGGGTCCCAGATTGATTTCCACGATTAACAAACCCTGGGTTGTGTTTACGTGTCGGTCATAAACCCTCGCAATTTTGGCCGATTTCGGCACGTTTCATGGACTATTACTCACCGTTTTGCGGTCCCGAAGCGATTTCCATAGTTGTTAAACCCCAAGGTGTGCTGATGTGTCGGTCATCAACACTCGCAATTTTGGCCGATTCTGGCCCGTTTCACGGACTATTACTCACTGTTTTGGTGTCCCGGAGTGATTTTCATGATTAACAAACCCTGGGGTGCGTTTACGTGTCGGTCATCAACACTCGCAATTTTGGCCGATTCTGGCCCGTTTCATGGACTATTACTCACTGTTTTGGGGTCCCAGAGTGATTTCCATGGTTAACGAACCCTGGGATGTGTTTATGTGTCCGTCGTAAACACTCGCAGTTTTGGCCGGTTCTGGCCCGTTTCATGGACTATTACTCACCGTTTTGCGGTCCCGAAGAGATTTCCATAGTTGTTAAACCCCAAGGTGCGCTGATGTGTCGGTCATCAACATTCGCAATTTTGGCGATTCTGGCCCGTTTCAGGGACTATTACT
>NW_025307279.1:0-725 GCF_018294505.1 Triticum aestivum
CATGCTGGGCTTCCTCCTCAGCCCCGCCGTCGGCGGCCATCATCGCCGCCCGGAGCCCCACACCTCGCCGGGACCTCACCGCCGGCCTGCTTCCCCTCCGTTGCATCGTCTCCGTCCTCCTCCTCGCCCCTCGTTGCCCTGGACCCTACACGCCCCCCCGTGAGCACCTCTCCTCCTTCCCCTAGGTTCCCGCTCGACGACCGCGGCCATAGCCGTCGTGCGCACGCACGCTCGCACTCCCGCCGCGCGCCTCGATTACCTCCCCTTCCTGTGAGCCGCTCCGGCCAGCCCCGCCACTACCTCCACCACCGCGCCGCCCGCGGCCCTCCGCCGCCTCTCCTGGTCGGCGTCGTGGGCGCCGGCGCCTTCGTCCATGGCCTCGCCCGGGCAGCCTCTGGGCTCGCCTCGCGCCAGGCGCCCCTGCGCCCGTTAGCCCTTGCGCCCTCTTAGGCCCTGGGCCTATGACAGATGGGGCCCCAGCCCCAGAACGATTAAAAAAAAAATTAAATTAAAAATAAATATAATTAATTAATTAATTAATTAATTAATTAACTAATTAATTAATTAATTAACTAATTAATTAACTAATTAATTAACTTATCTAATCTTGTTTAGTTTAACTAATTAAGATTAATTAACCTAATCACTAATTAACCTAATTAACTGTTAAGTAAATAATTAATCTAATTAATCCTGGTTAATTAACCTAATAACTAATTAACCTA
>NW_025307280.1:0-724 GCF_018294505.1 Triticum aestivum
CCGGATTCGTCTCGTCGTTCTGAGCAACTTTCATGTTGAAAATATTTTAATCCGAGTTACGGATTAAAAGATATGATTTTTAAAAGATTTTAACAATTTCTGGAATTTAATTAGTTATTTAAATTAATTCGAAAATGGAATAATGACATCAGCATGATGTCATGCTGATGTCAGCAGTCAACAGAGTTGACTGGTCAACTTGACCAGTGGGTCCCACTGGTCAGTGACACATATTTAATTAAACATTTTAATTAACCTAATTAGTAATAATAGGGGGTGGGCCCCACTGTCATACCCTGTTAGCTAATTAATAGTAGTTAATTAGGTTAATTAGTCATCAGATTAATTAATCTTAATTAGCTAAGTTAATCAGAATTAATTAAGTTAATTAATTAATTAATTATTTTTATTATTTAATATTGATTTTTTTGTTATTATTATTATTTTAACTCATTTATTTTATAAAACGTTCTGGGCGCTGGGGCCCGTATGTAAGTGGCCCAGGCCTTAACGGGCGATGGGCGTTCGGGCGCAGGGGCTCACGGGCGCATGCCCGAGGGAACGGACCCGCGCGGTGCCGCTGGATCCAGCGGGGCGGCCGACGGAGGCCACGGCGGGGCTCAGCCGGGGAAGGCTGGCGCGGGTGTGCGGGCGTTGTGGCCGGCGCCGGGGTGGTTGCGTGCGGGCACGCACAGCAGGCGGCGGGCGCGGGCAGCAGGGGGCG
>NW_025307281.1:0-724 GCF_018294505.1 Triticum aestivum
AAATTAAAAAGGGAATGCAACACGAGGACTTCCCAGGAGGTCACCCATCCTAGTACTACTCTCGCCCAAGCACGCTTAACTTCGGAGTTCTGATGGGATCCGGTGCTTTAGTGCTGGTATGATCGCATCTGACATGTTACCCCGGTCTTCGTCCCTTATCCTTGCCCCTCCCAGCTCCACTACAAAGACGATTGCACATTGCTTTGGCCGCTCCCTCTCAACTACGGAGACGAGTTTAACGCGGTTTCCACCCCTCCCTCTCAACCGCACCAGTGCACGCTTGCCGCGCCACAACGCCGACGCTGGGCCCGTGAACCGTGAGCACCCAGCTATGACTTACCGCACTCGTGCAAAATAATAAAACACGGTAAATATATTACTTACACGTGCGTTTTGTTTTGCAAGCGGCGCGAAAAAAATTAAAAAGGGAATGCAACACGAGGACTTCCGAGGAGGTCACCCATCCTAGTACTACTCTCGCCCAAGCACGCTTAACTTCGGAGTTCTGATGGGATCCAGTGCTTTAGTGCTGGTATGATCGCATCCGACATGTTACCCCGGTCTTCGTCCCTTATCCTTGCCCCTCCCAGCTCCACTACAAAGACGATTGCACATTGCTTTGGCCGCTCCCTCTCAACTACGGAGACGAGTTTAACGCGGTTTCCACCCCTCCCTCTCAACCGCACCAGTGCACGCTTGCCGCGCCACAACGCCGACGCTGGAC
>NW_025307282.1:0-724 GCF_018294505.1 Triticum aestivum
TTTCACGGTCATTTAGCTCTCTAAACAATTAGGTAAATGACTGAAAAACAACAAATGATGTCAGAACATGTTGGAAATTAATGACGTCACTTTGAATGCTGCATACTTAACACAAAAGAAGTCCGGAGTTCAAATAAGTTTAAAAAACATTGAAGTGCCCATGTAACAGATGAGTTCTCATCCAAAAACCTGATACTCCGAAAGAGATTGTCCAGTTTGTACACGAAGTGCGTCCAATTTTTTCCGTGACCCTCTCTACTCTTTCGCACATGCTATGCGGGTGAAATGATGATACCATTCCAAGTTTCAACATTTTCACAGTTCATTTTGTAGTGATTTTCAATTTCACGGTCATTTAGCTCTCTAAACAATTAGGTAAATGACTGAAAAACAACAAATGATGTCAGAACATGTTGGAAATTGATGACGTTGCTTTGAATGCTACATACTGAACAGAAAAGAAGTCCGGAGTTCAAATAAGTTTAAAAAACATTGAAGTGCCCATGTAACAGATGAGTTCTCGTCCGAAACCCTGATACTCCGAAAGAGATTGTCCAGTTTGTACATGAAGTGTGTCCAGTTTTTGCCGTGACCCTCTCTACTCTTTCGCACATGATATGCGCGTGAAATGATGATACCATGCTAAATTTCAACATTTTCACAGTTCATTTTGTAGTGATTTTCAATTTCAGGTCATTTAGCTTTTAAACAATTCGGTAAATGA
>NW_025307283.1:0-724 GCF_018294505.1 Triticum aestivum
GACACGTGGGCGCACCTTGGGGTTCAACAACTATGGAAATTCGTTTAGGGCCGAAAAACGGTGAGTAATAGTCCACGAAACGGGCCAGAATCGGCCAAATCTGTGAGTGTTGATGACCGACACGTAATCGCACCTTAGGGTTCAACAACTATGGAAATCGCTTTGGGACCCCAAAACGGTGAGTAATAGTCCATAAAACGGGTCAGAATCGATAAAAACCGCGAGTGTTGATGACCGAAACGTAAACGCACCCCAGGGTTCGTTAATCGTGTAAATCACTCCGGGACCCCAAAACAGTGAGTAATAGTCCACGAAACGGGCCAGAGTCGGCCCAAACTGTGAGTGTTGATGACCGACACGTGAGCGCACCTTGGGGTTCAACAACTATGGAAATCGCTTTGGGGCCCTAAACCGGTGAGTAATAGTCCACGAAACGGGTCAGAATCGGCCAAAACCGTGAGTGTTGATGACCGAAACGTTAATGCACCCCAGGGTTCGTTAATCGTGGAAATCACTCCGGGACCCCAAAACAGTGAGTAATAGTCCACGAAACGTGCCAGAATCCGCAAAAACTGTGAGTGTTGATGATCGACACGTAAGCGCACCTTGGGGCCAAATCTGTGAGTGTTGATGACCGACACGTAATCACACCTTAGGGTTCAACAATTATGGAAATCGCTTTGGGACCCCAAAACGGTGAGTAATAGTCCATAAAACGGGTCAG
>NW_025307284.1:0-724 GCF_018294505.1 Triticum aestivum
ACACCATTCAAAGCGACGTCATCAATTTTCATAACTTTCTGACATCATTTGCTGTTTTTTAGTCATTTACTGATTTGTTTAGAGAGCTAAATGACCGTGAAATTGAAAATTACTACAAAATGAACTCTGAAAATGTCGAAACTTGGCATGGTATCATCATTTCACCCACATAGCATGTGCAAAAGAGTAGAGAGGGTTACGGCAAAAACTGGACGCACTTCGTTTACAAGCTGGACAATCTCTTTCGAAGTATCAGCGTTTGTGACGAGAACTCATCTGTTACATGGGTACTTCATTTTTTTAAACTTATTACAACTCCAGACTTTTTCGCGTTCCGTACACACCATTCAAAACGACGTCAACAATTTTCAATACTTTCTGACATCATTTGCTATTTTTCAGTCATTTACCGATTTGTTTAGAGAGCTAAATGACCGTGAAATTGAAAATCACTACAAAATGAACTCTGAAAATGTCGAAACTTGGCATGGTATCATCATTTCACCCACATAGCATGTGCAAAAGAGTAGAGAGGGTTACGACAAAAACTGGACACACTTCGTGTACAAACTGGACAATCTCTTTCGAAGTATCAGGGTTTCGGACGAGAACTCATATGTTACGTTGGCACTTCATTTTTTTAAACTTATTACAACTCTAGACTTTTTTTGCGTTCCGTACGCACCCTTCAAAGCGACGTCATCAATTTTCAACACTTTCTGAC
>NW_025307285.1:0-724 GCF_018294505.1 Triticum aestivum
CGCTCCCCACTCCCTCGAACACCATCTCTCCCCTCGATCCCCTCCAGCTCGCAGACGCGCGCGCACACACACACATCGCGCCAGGGAGAGGAGCTCCCTGCGCCCGATCCCCGTGCCCCGACCACCGTTGCCCGCCCCCGACGCCCTGCGCCCGCCCTCCGTCGACTGCTGCTGCCTGGAACGCCGCCCCGACGCCCCCGCCCGGAGCTACATCGCCGTCGCCGGATCTCCCTCGTCGGACCTCAACGAGCTCCGTCGAGCCCGCTGCCCGAAATCCCTACTGCCATCGTGAGCCCCTCCTCTCCTCTGTCTCCCTCGCCCGGCCACGTCCCCGCCTGACCTCACGGCGCCGCACCACGCCGGCCGCCCCGTGCCCTCGACGCCTCCGCCCACGTCTCCCCCGTCCGGCCTCAAGACGCGCCCCGGCCGCGCTCACGGTGGCCCGCGCTCACCGTGGCCTCGCCCTGCACCTTTGCCTCACTCCCGCGCCGGTTCCCTCTCCCCTCTATCCCCGCGCGAGCACCACCGCTCGTCGCTCGCCCCGTCGACGGCGCCCTCGCCTCCGTCCCCCTGCTCCCCTGCCGGCGCTCACCCCCTGCGCCCCCGCCTCCTCTGCACACGGCCGCGGCCAGGGCCGATGGCGCCAGCCCCCAGCGCTCCTCCCCGCGGCCGCCTCTGCACAGGTCACGGCCGGCGCGCCCCGCTCCGGCCACGGGCTCGCCGT
>NW_025307286.1:0-724 GCF_018294505.1 Triticum aestivum
CGACCAAATGGCCGGCGGAGGGCAGCTACGCGTAGCTGGGGGTCGCCCGCATCCATTTGTGCAAACGGCAGGGGCTGAGGTGGCTCGAGCTCACCGGAACGGGGTCCGCGGCGGCGACCGGAGTTCGGGCCAGCACGGGCACGGGGCTACGCTTAGCGAGCGAGCGAGCTGAGAGGCTGGGCGGGCTCCTGGGAGGTCCACGAGCTCGAGGTCGTGCTCGGACGCGAGTTCGGTGACCTGCAACGACGGCGGCGACATCGCCGGCGGAGCCGAGCTCGCGGCTCCGGTGGAATCGAGGCTACAGGGCGAAATCGAAGGGGAAAAGAGGGAGGGGAGGCGTGGGAGCTCACAGCGGTGCCGTAGGGGTGGTTAGCCGGCTCGGGGACGCGACGATGGTGGTGAATTGACGATGAAGATCCTCGGCGGCCGGCGATGGAAACGGCGATGGTGGCGGAGTTGCAGCACGTCCGGGAGGTCCGTAGCTCAACGAGGAGGTGGAGGGGGTTGTGGCGGAGCTCGCAAGCACAGCGAGGGGTCGAGGGGGAGACGGTGGCTGCGGTGGTGCTCGTCGGTGGCGGCGGCTCCGCTCGGGTCTGAGAGGGAGAGAGAAACAGAGGAGGGGGAGAGCTCGAGAGGGAGTGAGGGGCGGTCGGGGAGGCGCGTGGCGTCGTCCGGGCGTCGCTGGGGAGGCCAGGGAGGAAGCAGGAGGTGGCTAGGGGGGGGG
>NW_025307287.1:0-724 GCF_018294505.1 Triticum aestivum
TTATTTGTGTTTAAATATGTTCAAACTTGTTTAAATAATAACAGTAATATTTTTTTTATAAGACAGTAGCATTTAAAAAGCTGTTTGATACTAATTTTTTATAAGACGGTGCGCGGGGTGCGGGGGGTCGGCGGCGGCGGTTGGGTAGGGGAATCGAGGGTGCGGGGGGTCGGCGGCGGCGGCCGGTGGACTGGGGGGTGCTCGGCGGTGAGGGGGGGCGGATCTGGCAAGGTGGGATAGCGATCGAGATGGAGGGGGATCGAGATCGAGTGTCCATGAAATTTAAAAATATTCATGATAGTTCAAAAAGTACCCATGAAATACAATCGAGAAATGAAGGCTACGATTTAAATACAATCGATCTTAGCTAGCTATCTGTTCACAATCTTCTTGCCCTTCTTTTTCGCAAATGGAGTTCTTCTGTGGAACGGACGTCCTTTAGGTAGGGTGGTCCTGCTTCTTCTTGTGGTGTATGCTGCTACTTCATCATCGTCGTCATGTTCGATCCTCGGGTCGCCGTACTTGTCGAAGTCTTGCTCATTGGCTACTCCATCCATTCCGATGATCTTCCTTTTGCCTCTCCTCACGACAACACGACTGGGCTTTGGCGGGTCGGTAATGAAGAAGCATTGGTCCACTTGGGAAGCCAGTACCCATGGCTCATTTTTCGCGGTGACGTTTGCGCCCGCGGTCTTGGATTTGGCTTCGGGTATAACCATGGTGG
>NW_025307288.1:0-724 GCF_018294505.1 Triticum aestivum
TGACTTCATTTGTTATTTTTCATGCATTTACTAATTATTTTGAGCTATAAGACCCTAACATTGAACTAGGAAAAGGTTGAAAGTTGGCATGGTATCATCATTTCATCCACATAGCATGTGCAAGAAAGTTCAGAGTGTTACGGCAAAAACTAGATGCACTTCGTGTACAAAACGGACAATCTCTTTCAAAGTATCAGGATTTCATACGGAAACTCGTCTGTTACAAAGGGATTTCATTTTTTAAAACTTATTTGAACTCCTGCCTTTTTGTCTGTTCAAAATGCACCATTCAAAGCCACATCATAATTTTTCAATCCTTTCTGACTTCATTTGTTATTTTTCATGCATTTACTAATTGTTTTGAGCTATAAGACCCTAAAATTGAAAAGCATTTCAAATGAACTCTGAAAAGGTTGCAAGTTAGCATGGTATCATCATTTCATCCACATTGCATGTGCAAGAAAGTTCAGAGGGTTACGGCAAAAAATGGATGCGCTTCGTGTACAAAATGGACAATATCTTTCAAACTATCAGGATTTCATACGGAAACTCGTTTGGTACAAAGGGATTTCATTTTTTAAAACTTATTTGAACTCCTGCCTTTTTGTGTGTTCAAAATGCACCATTCAAAGCAACATCATCATTTTTCAATCCTTTCTGACTTCATTTGTTATTTTTCAAGCATTTACTAATTATTTTGTGCTATAAGACCCTAAAATTGAAA
>NW_025307289.1:0-724 GCF_018294505.1 Triticum aestivum
ATGGGAACTTGACTATGGACCCTCCTTTAAGGTCCCTTTGTTCCGGTGCAAATGGTTCAAGCTAACAGGAGGTGGGGTAAAGGTGGACGAGCAATACGGAATGACAATGGTGGATTTCAACAATCTTGGTTACCTTGACGAACCATTCGTCCTTGCCAAAGATGTCGCTCAGGTTTTTTATTTGAAGGACATGAGTAGCAAACCGAGGAAACGGAAAGATAAGAAAACGATCAGTACATCATGCGATGATCCAAAGCGCCACATTGTTCTTTCAGGGAAAAGAAACATCATGGGAGTGGAGGACAAGACAGACATGTCAGAAGATTATAATATGTTTGGTGAAATTCCGCCCTTCAAAGTGAACACTGACCCAAGCATTAAGTTAAATGATGAGGATGCTCCATGGATACGGCACAATCGTAAGCAAGCAGGGACACAAGGGAAGAATTGATGTGTAATAATTTATTCTACCAAACTTTGTTGAATGGATCATGTGAATTAAAACGTACGATGGCGAATCCGGATGATTTGTATTTGGTCGATGAACTGAATGATGTATCAAACCTTTTGTCAAACCTTCAAGGGATCGATGAACTGATTTTTTGATATATTATTTGTATTTTTAAGATTTTAAAATGAATTAGTTTTATTTTTCTGATTTTTTTGATATATTATTTGTATTTTTAAGATTTTAAAATGAATTAGTTTTATTTTTCTGATTTTT
>NW_025307290.1:0-724 GCF_018294505.1 Triticum aestivum
AAACGGGTCAAAAAAAACTTCCTATAATGGCACCTGTCTCAAAACACTCAGAAACACCTAAAAATAGGATAGCCAGAAAATTTTTCGAAAAATGCGTTTTCGAAAAATTTTGGGCCTAAACGGAGCGTGGCTACCCGACTCCTACAAGGAAAAATTTTGGGCCTAAACGGAGCGTGGCTAACCGACCAATTTTTTTTTTTTTTTTTTTTTCCGAAACCTACTCCGGCAAGGAAACACGAATCGGAATCTAGATGGATCCCGAAAACAAACCTAATAAGCAAAGAACTCGGATTGGTGGTGGATATATGGTGGTGGTATATGGCAGCGGTGGTGGTAGCGGTGGTAATATATGGATATGGATCGGTGGTGGTATATGGAAACGGATTGGTGGTGGTATATGGATACGGATTCGGTGCGGTGGTGGTAGATGGCAGGGGCGATGACGATGGTGCGGCGGCGGCGTGACAACTTATGACCAGAACTCGAAACTCTAAAAGACTAGACTCTAAGACCAGCAACTAGACACGACGATGCAACCGCAAATTCAACAAAGCAAAACCCTAAAAAGATTATGCAAGGCTCAGATTGGTTCGGATATGATGAACTAACCCTAATTTTTTTTGTGGCTTTTTCGTGGACTATAGGTATGAAGAACAGACTCGATCTAAACTACGAAAAACTGTAAAATCTCACCGAGCAACCTGGAAATCTGATACCACTTGAT
>NW_025307291.1:0-724 GCF_018294505.1 Triticum aestivum
GAGTGGGAGGGTTCCTCACCACTCGGTAGGATTTTACAAACTTAGGCGAGTATTGGAGTGTAGCTAAGCCCCCGAGTGGGAGGATTCCTCATCACTCAGCGGGATTTTTTAAACTTAGGCGAGTACTGGACTCCATCTAAGCCCCCGAGTGGGAGGGTTGCTCACCACTCGGTAGGATTTTACAAACTTAGGCGAGCACTGGACTGCAGCTAAGCGCCCGAGTGGGAGGGTTGCTCACCACTCGGCAGGATTTTTTAAACTTAGGTGAGTACTGAACTGCACTTAAGCCCCCGAGTGGGAGGGTTGCTCAACACTCGGTAGGATTATACAAACTTAGGCTAGTACTGGACTGCAGCTAAGCCCCCGAGTGGGAGGATTGCTCATCACTCGACAGGATTTCTTAAACTTAGCCAAGTACTATACTGCAGCTAAGCCCCCGAGTGGGAGGATTGCTTACCACTCGGCAGGATTTTTTAAACTTAGGCGAGTACTGGACTGAAGCTAAGCCACCGAGTGGGAGGATTGCTCACCACTCGGCAGGATTTTTTAAACGTAGGCGAGTACTGGACTGCAGCTAAGCCCCCTAGTGGGAGGGTTGCTCACCACTCGGTAGGATTTTACAAACTAAGGCTAGTACTGGACTGCAGCTAAGCCCCCGAGTGGGAGGATTGCTCACCACTCGGCAGGATTTTTTAAACTTAGGCGAGTACTGGACTGCAGCTAA
>NW_025307292.1:0-724 GCF_018294505.1 Triticum aestivum
CAAGGGGGGCGCCCCCTCTAGGGTTCCCCCTCAACCCTAGGCGCATGGGCCCAAGGGAGGGGGTGCGGCCAGCCCACCAGGGGCTGGCTCCCTGCCCCACGCAGCCCATGTGGCCCCCCGGGAGGGGTGGCCCCTCCCGGTGGACCCCCGGAACCCTTCCGGTGGCCCCGGTACAATACCGGTATGACCCCGAAACTTCCCGGTGTCCGTTTGGCAACTTCCCATATATAAATCTTTACCTCCGAACCCTTCCGGATCTCCTCGTGACGTCCAGGATCCCATCCGGGACTCCGAACAACATTCGGTAGTCACATACTAGTCTTCCTAATAACCCTAGCGTCACCGAACCTTAAGTGTGTAGACCCTACGGGTTCGGGAGACATGCAGACATGACCGAGACGCTCTTAGTCAATAACCAACAGCGGGATCTGGATACCCATGATGGCTCCCACATGCTCCTCGATGTTGTCATCGGATGAACCACTATGTCGAGGATTCGATCAAACCCTGTATGCAATTCCCTTTGTCAATCGGTACGTTACTTGCCCGAGACTCGATCGTCGGTATCCCAATACCTTGTTCAGTCTCGTTACCGGCAAGTCACTTTACTCGTACCGTAATGCATGATCCCGTGTCCAACACCTTGGTCACATTGAGCTCATAATGATGATGCATTACCGAGTGGGCCCAGAGATACCTCTCCGTCATACGGAGTGACAAATCC
>NW_025307293.1:0-724 GCF_018294505.1 Triticum aestivum
AGAACGGAGTTACAAGTGATGATTTCAGGACTTTGAAGCCACCATAATGGGTGCATGAAGCCATGGACGAAATATACAAGATGCCACTTCATAAATTTCGTCCCGAGGCTATTATAGGTGCTGCGTCACCTTTTTATTGGGCCAGGCCCATGTAATTTCGAAATACATAAGTATAGGCTATTTTTAGAGTCCGTATGTGTGGGGAAACAAGAGATAGGGTTGATTTCGGACCCCTCCACCAAGGGCCACGAAATTCCCCCTCTCTTCCTCCATATATACAGCCCTTAGGGCACCGTTTAGACTTTGGGGTTTTGTTTAGATTAAAGTTCGCCATAGCTGCAACTTCGCGTACTTCGTTTGTGTTCAACGACCAGACAAAGGCGTCACAGAACCCCACCTTGATCAATAAAGCTTTCATCTTATATTCGCAATATCCAGATTGCAATCTCAGTTTCTTGCTTGTTCTTCGTTTGCTTGCAGGAAACAGACCCTCGTGGTCAGGTTGATCGTGCTCCGGCGTGGTCAATAACCTCTCGGAGTTGGTTTAGCGATTGCTAAGGCGCGACGTCCTCGCACGTTCGTAGTCGGATCGTCAAAGTCGACTGCCACCAAAGCGATATCCATCATCTCTTCCTCCATATATACAGCCCTTATGATAGAGGCAAAGGTGTCCCGTCTTTCGATGAGATGATGGATATCGCTTTGGTGGAAGTCGACTTTGACG
>NW_025307294.1:0-724 GCF_018294505.1 Triticum aestivum
ACACGTTCTGACTTCATTTGCTGTTTTTCAGTCATTTACCGATTTGTTTAGAGAGCTAAATGACCGTGAAATTGAAAATCACTACAAAATGAACTCTGAAAATGTTGGAACTTGGCATGGTATCATCATTTCACCCGCATAGCTTGTGCAAAAGAGTAGAGTGGGTCACGGCAAAAACTGGACGCACTTCGTGTACAAACTGGACAATCTCTTTCGGAGTATCAGGGTTTCGGACGAGAACTCGTCTGTTACACGGCACTTCAATGTTTTTTAAACTTATTTGTACTCCAGACTATTTTTGCGTTCAGTATGCAGCATTCAAAGCGACGTCATCAATTTCCAACACGTTCTGACATCATTTGCTGTTTTTCAGTAATTTACCGATTTGTTTGGAGACCTAATGAACGTGAAATTGAAAATCACTACAAAATGAACTCTGAAAATGTTGGAACTTGGCATGTTATCATCATTTCACTCGCATAGCATGTGCAAAAGAGTAGAGAGAGTCACGGAAAAAACTGGACGCACTTCGTGTACAAACTGGACAATCTCTTTCGGAGTATCAGGGTTTCGGATGAGAACTCATCTGTTACACGGGAACTTCAATGTTTTTTAAACTTATTTGAACTCCAGACTATTTTTGCTTTCAGTATGAAGCATTCAAAGCGACGTCATCAATTTCCAACACGTTCTGACATCATTTGCTGTTTTTCAGTCATTTACC
>NW_025307295.1:0-724 GCF_018294505.1 Triticum aestivum
AAAAAAAAAAAGAGGCATCCATGCATTGGTTTGCGAAAACAGAGCACTTTTGTCCTCTGTTTTTGCTGGATCGCTAGCAAAAACGTGCTCTGTTTCGTCCCTCGTAGAGCATTTCAGTCCATCTTTCCTTAGGTATTGCATATAAGGCCATCTTACTTTAGGTATTGCATTCTGAATTTGTGATTCTTCTTTCTCGCCACAATCTTAATATACTACTGTCAGCTAAAAAGATCAACAACAAGGAGAAAGTACCCAGAAATCTGAACCTTCGAAACTGCAAAACTGATATGTACTAGTGCTGCATATCTACATATGTTCAGAAGAAGGGCTAAAGTTGGGATTGAACATATGTAGATATGCAGAGCTAAAGTTGGAGTTGGGAAAAAAACCCTTTTAATTCCAAACAAGTGGAAACTCGGTCTACAACTGTTTACAAGATCTAACAGCACAACCTATCTTTGCATAATAATTTAGATCTATTAATACAAGCTGAGAACTGAGAAGAAACAGAGGCTACTAAATGTGGATTTGCCCTGATACAGAAGTTGAAATACATACAGGGCAAACTTTCAGCTGAAATACATACAGAGGCTACTAAGCGCTTCCACTTGAGAGGCTGGAGCTCATTCCGTAGCTACCATAACTCCGCGCTGCTCCGGGACCGGTGTTTCACGGTCGAGGTATCGCACGATTGGCCGCATACTGGACATCAGGGTACATACAT
>NW_025307296.1:0-724 GCF_018294505.1 Triticum aestivum
GCCACAACACTCTCAGACTTGTGAGAAGTAGCGCACGCAAGATTGGCGGCATGCTAGCCCACGGAGGCCGCCGGCCACAGTCGTAGACATGCGAAGGGCAATCCGCGTAGAGGGAAGTGTTCGGATACTTCTCCATTATCAAAAATTACGAAAAATTACCATCGCTCCTATAGCACATGTGCCCACGTCATGTAAAAAACTCATGATTTTATCGCGATCCGAGTATTTTATAATATTCACGCCGCACCGTTACCGCAGAACGTCTACTACTGTGTCATCGCCATCCGTGAGGGGGGCCACACCCCGGAGACGCGCGCCGCCTCTTCAGACATGCCACAACACCACCCCGCATGTATGAGGGGCCGGTGCGACGCTCCGGTGGCATTGCTACCCCCAGGGCCCGCGTCCCGCCTAACCCTGGAGCGTTTGACCACGAAATCTAGCCCTTTGACTTTCCACGTCAGGACTTTGACAAGTGGACCTCTCCACCCGGTTGTGTCAGGTCAGCACAGAGGGATACCTGGAAGCAACATCCGGGCCAAACCCACAGCTACACCCCCTCCGTGTAGACCCGACGCATCCGTTTCCCCCCTCCAGGTGCCGGCGGTGGCGTCGTCCTTGAGGGGGGCCACACCCCGGAGACGCTAGCCGCCTCTTCGGACATGCCACAACACCACCCCACATGTAAGGGGCCGATGCGAAGCTCTGGTGGCATTGCTACCCA
>NW_025307297.1:0-724 GCF_018294505.1 Triticum aestivum
TCTCATTACATGTTTCAAATCTTTCCAAGTTGTGGGTTGGTTATCAATGTTTTTCTTACAATGCACACTCCACCAAACAGAAGCAAAACCGGTAAATGCTCTAGTGGCAGCTCGTACTCGCTCAAGTTCAAAAAAGTCATGGTAACTAATAACTTGTTCTACTTCAAGCTCCCAAGCTAGATAAATAGCAGGATTAAATCTACCCTCAAATGATGGTAGAGAGATAACCTGACCATGTGCTTGTGTGTGTTGTCCCAACTCTCGTGATGGTGAAGATGTGTTCGTCGTCCAAGAACTTCTTTCTCCGGAACCTGTCATGATTAGTAGAAACAAGAAACAAAATTCGAGAATAATGTTCCTATGAACTATTAGGATGTGGTTGTAACGTGCTCACAGTAAAGCAAATATCAATATCTTACAAGTTCTTACCATGCGACAGGTGGTGACAGGCAACCAGCGGTATCAAATAACTCCGAAGATTGTGTAAAGCGATTGCCAGGGGAACGTACGTATACACGGTGTAAAAATATGTGGAGCTGGGTTGGCTATATATGGTAGCAAAATATTAGCAATAATCAATTCAAAGATGCAATGTTGAATAAACGCTCAACGACGGTACTGTGCTGGTCCTAGGCTAGATCGAACTAGAGACGCGAGCCTAGAACACTAATGAGGTCAAGGCATAGCACAACTAGCATCAATGAAGGATAAGTAGCTCTGGACA
>NW_025307298.1:0-724 GCF_018294505.1 Triticum aestivum
TTTTGGGGTCCCGAAGCGATTTCCATAGTTGTTGAACCCCAAGGTGTGCTAACGTGTCGATCATCAACAATCATAGTTTTGGCCGATTCTGGCCCGTTTCATGCACTATTACTCACCATTTCGGGGTCCCGGAGTGATTTCCATGGTTATCGAACTCCAAGGTGCGCTTACTTGTCGATCATCAACACTCGCGGTTTCAACCGTTTCTTGCCCGTTTCATGGACTATTACTCACCGTTTTGGGGTCCCAAAGCGATTCTCGTTTCATGGACTATTACTCGCGGTTTCGTGCACTATTACTCAGCGTTTTGGGGACCCAGAGCGATTTCCACGATTGATGAACCCCGGGGTGCGTTTATGTGTCCGTCGTCAACACTCACAGTTTTGTCCAATTCTGACCCGTTTCGTGGACTATTACTCATCATTTTCGGGTCCCGAAGCGATTTATAGTTGTTGAACCCCAAGGTGTGTTTACGTGTTGATCATCAACACTCGCAGTTTTGGCCAATTCTGGCACGTTTCATGCACTATTACTCACCGTTTCGGGGTCCCGGAGTGATTTCCATGGTTATCAAACTTCAAGGTGCGCTTACGTGTCAATCATCAACACTCGCGGTTTCGGCCGTTTCTGGCCCGTTTCATGGACTATTACTCGTCGTTTTGGGGTCCCAAAGCGATTCTCGTTTCATGGATTATTACTCGCGGTTTCGTGCACTATTACTCAG
>NW_025307299.1:0-724 GCF_018294505.1 Triticum aestivum
CCGATAGGGCCGGCCGGCTCTATTTCTATACTAGTCCGCCCTATAGATGTCGCCCCCAGAAATGGAATCTTATGTGTGCGAATCGCATCCACTCGGGCTAGCTCACATGTCAAGAAGGCCCTCCCTCTCCTCCTTGGGTTATTACTATGACCAGAATACCACACAATATGGCATGAGGTTATGCATGCGTGCAGATGTGACAAAAACAATGATATTGATGCTTAACTTGCTACTTGAATTTACGATAGGTCTTCAGTGGTTGGCTTCACTTTGCTTTGATGAGATCCTATCGTTGCTATGTTTCAACAACTTTTTGAGGTCTAAAGTTGCCGTCTAATTTTTCTATGTTGTCACGCATTGGTACCAATGTTAGTACGTGGAACTTTGATATCAACATAGTGGCAACTTTGGTATCAATTCGATGCCAAGTACAATAATCCTAGGATGACAACTTTAGAGTTCAGTTTTTTTATCAAAACATATCCAAGTGAAATCTAATTATGAATATCTCGCCAATACAAAGCTAAAGGTGATGAAAGATTATTAATGTGCCTAGTAGTTAGTTTGCAGATCATTTTTATTTTGGTTTCTTCTCCTTCCCCACATGCTTGCGTGAATGCAAATAGTCCTGCATAATTTGATCCCATGGCCAAGATCTTGCCGTGTTGGGAACATATCCACAGAAAGTTCACTCCTTATAATTTGAAACACCAAAAGTGCACTA
>NW_025307300.1:0-724 GCF_018294505.1 Triticum aestivum
GTCTCGGCAGTGCTCCATAGTTTCTGCAAATATTTACAACATGTTTATATATGGTACAGATGGAACTAGTGGCAAACGTAGAACTAGCCAGCTAATCACAATAAGGAATCATATTAGTGGCCTCGACGCTGCTTCTCTAGGGTTTGGGGTCGCCTCTGTTGGGGAACGTAGTAATTTCAAAAAAAATTCTACGCACATGCAAGATCATGGTGATGGCATAGCAACGAGAAGGGAGAGTGTTATCCACGTACCCTCGTAGACCGTAAGCGGAAGCGTTAGCACAACGCGGTTGATGTAGTCGTACGTCTTCACGATCCGACCGATCCAAGTACCGAACGTACGGTACCTCCGAGTTCAGCACACGTTCAGCTCGATGACGATCCCCGGGCTCCGATCCAGCAAAGCTTCGGGGATGAGTTCCGTCAGCACGACGGCATGGTAACGATGATGATGTTCTACCGGCGTAGGGCTTCGCCTAAACTCCGCGACGATATGACTGAGGTGGAATATGGTGGAGGGGGGCACCGCACACGGCTAAGGAACGATCCGTAGATCAACTTGTGTGTCTATGGGGTGCCCCCGCCCCCGTATATAAAGGAGGGAGGGGGAAGGCCGGCCGGCCCTTGTGGGCGCGCCAAGGAGGAGGAGGAGTCCTCCTAGTAGGAGTAGGACTCCTCCTTTCCTACTCCTACTAGGAGGGGAAAGGAAGGGGGAGAGGGGGGAA
>NW_025307301.1:0-724 GCF_018294505.1 Triticum aestivum
TTGACCATAAAGTGAAACATGATTCAAAAGGCTATTCCTTTTTTTAGAAAAGGTCAAAAGGCTATTCCTAGAGGAGAACAATATGAACATTAACAATATGAGAATTTACGTGTTATCTTTGCCCGTTGAAATTATGGGAATATATCCTTTCATGAGACCATTTTGATTTTCCCCTGGGTGGGATAAAAACAACAATTATACATTTTTCATTCAGAAAAATGTTGTTTACATTAGTGTATCATTTAATAAATGATGTCGTCAACTAGTTTCCAATTGGCGCAGCACGCACACCCCCCGCTGCCCGCCTGCTCCCCCCCCCGCACCCATTTTGGGCCGTCCCATGAGTGGCAGCGAGGAGCCCCCTATTTTCTTGTTTATTTTTTTGTTTTTGTTTTTCCTTTATATATAATTTGGGATTTAAAAAACTTTCCAAAATATAAAAAAGTTCGTGGAGCCAAAAAATGAACCTCAATTCGAATAAGGTTCACGAGTTTGAAAAAATGTTCATGATTTTAAAACATGTTCGTGAATTTAAACATTGATGAACATTTTTTATCAGATGAACAAACTTTCAATTTGATGAACATTTTATGAACTTGATGGAAAAATTCTCAATTCAATAACATTTTATGGAAAAATTAGAAGAAATTTTTTATAAATGGTTGAGCATTTTTTGATTTTGAAGAACATTTTTGAATTTGATCAAAAAATTTAAAAATTATGG
>NW_025307302.1:0-724 GCF_018294505.1 Triticum aestivum
GTGTGTGTGTGTGTGTGTCGTGTGTGTTTTCTGTACGTGTGAGTTCTTCTCCATTGTGTGTTCTTGAGAGAAGTAGAGAGAAACTCAAGGGAGAGTTGAGAGGAGAGGAAGAAGAAGTGGCGCTGCGAGGAGGCGGCGCCAACAAGGACGACCGGACACTCCGGCGTTGTTTTTCCGGATTTTGGATTTTACTGCCGCAGACTTCGGAAAACAGACGAAAACCCCCTTAAGATTGTCTCTGATAAAAAAATGTTCAACATTAAAGTTTTTCGTCTCATCGAAGCGGTAAAATTTGCTTTTGAGCTCAACTTCATCCGAGGTTGTTTGTGGCCTGTGGGACCTAAAAACCGAACTGCTGCCCCAGAGTTACCTAAATCCGAGTACGGTAAATTTTGGAAAGATTTGGAGTCCTTTTCTTGTAGGGAAAGTCCAGCCGCCTCATAAATAAATAAGAGGTGATGCCGATTGAACAATACACAATCGATCAATTCATCTATCACTTTTTACCTTTACTTTTATCGTCTCCCCTGTTCTTCTTCTTCCTTATTCTTCGTTCGTTCTTCTTGTTGCAGGGCGGCGAACCTCGAGCCCTTGGAAATAAAACCTTAATTATTGGATATGTTTTTTTTGAGAAATAATTACTAGACGTGTTGGACATTATTGCTGGTCACGGGTCACCTCCAATCACAGTTCTTTTTGAGAAGAAGAAGGAATACTTTTTTTT
>NW_025307303.1:0-724 GCF_018294505.1 Triticum aestivum
GTTCAGTGCGGCATGCTTTACAGCTTAGAGCCGGGGCTCCAAAAGCGTTTTGAGAGACATGGAGCATATGAGATGTTCGAAGAGCTGAAAATGGTTTTCCAAGCTCATGCCCGGGTCAAGAGATATGAAGTCTCCGACAAATTCTTCAGCTGTAAGATGGAGGAAAATAGTTCTGTCAGTGAGCACATACTCACTATGTCTGGGTTACATAACCGCTTGACTCAGCTGGGAGTTAATCTCCCGGATGACGCGGTCATTGACAGAATCCTCCAGTCGCTTCCACTCGGTAATCTACCGGAGATTAACTCACACGGTTGATTCATTTTAACTAGGTTAAGGTTCAAGTTATCTACAACCGAACATTAACAAATTACCATCTACCCATAACCGCAGGCACGGCTTTCGAAAGTTCAAATCCCTGCAGGGGAGTCCGAACTTAGCCCATGACAAGCTCTCACGGTCAACGAAGGAATAGACCTCCTCCCGAGACGTTCCGATCAAGCTCGGTACGGTTCTTCAAGACACTTCGACAGGTTAAAACAAGACCAGCAACACCGCCCGAATGTGCCGACAAATCCCGATAGGAGCTGCACATATCTCGTTCTCAGGGCACACTCAGATAGATCAAGCTACGAGTAAAAACCAGCCCTCGAGTTACCCCGAGGTGGCCCCGCAGGCTGCCTGGTTCGGACCAACACTCAGAGGAGCACTGGCCCGGGGGGGG
>NW_025307304.1:0-724 GCF_018294505.1 Triticum aestivum
TCTGTTTCAGAGGAGATCATGCCTCTGATGATCTCTGAGCTGCTTGATCAATCTGCTATGACTGGAAAGTAGGTACCGGGGTACTTCTGTTTGTACCTTATTGAAATCAATTTATGCTCTGTTGTACTAATTACGTTTGATGGTGGATGCTTTACAGGCTGAAGGCTGTCTGGGAATTGTACAAGAACAGTGGGTTTGAGCTCTCGAATATGGACGTGCAAAATATGCTGGCCTTGGTTGGCCTCAGTAGGGAAGCAGAGGAAGGAGACGACCATTGATAGGTTGCTGCTGCATGAACTTCCTAGTTGGTTCCACAATTTGGATGATCGACATTCTGAATGAACCCGTCTTTCACAGCAGTCCACGAAATGACATTTTGAGGTCCAGTGAAAGCATTGGATCATGTAGCCACCTTAGTGCCTGTAGGAATTTATGTTAATTAACTGGTGAAACAAGCTGTTGTCTCTTGCCTGGGCTATGTAACTTTTCGAGTAGATGCTTTTTCATATAAAAACTCTTTCATCCGAGTTCGTATGCAAAACTTATTGCCATTTTAAGAAATTCCAGAGAGATTTTGCAAATAAAGTCGAAATTCATATTTGTTAATTTTCCCAACAACTAGACCACATATCACATGGGAAACTTATTTTATTTTATTTTTTGACATTTCTATCATTTTCTTTTGTTTTTTCCAAAACTGAAAAGGCAGTCCACAGGGGGGGGG
>NW_025307305.1:0-724 GCF_018294505.1 Triticum aestivum
TTCGTGTACAAACTGGACAATGTCTTTCGGAGTAGCAGGGTTTCGGACGAGAACTCATCTGTTGCACGGGCACTTCAATGATTTTTAAACTTATTTAAACTCTGGACTTCTTTTGCATTCTTTATGCAGCATTCAAAGCGACGTCATCAATTTCCAACATGTTCTGACATCATTTGCTGTTTTTGAGTCATTTACCTAATTGTTAAGAGAGCTAAATGACCGTGAAATTGAAAATCACTACAAAATGAATTGTGAAAATGTTGAAATTTGGCATGGTATCATCATTTCACCCACATAGCATGTGCGAAAGAGTAGAGAGGGTCACGGCAAAAACTGGACGCACTTCGTGTACAAACTGGACAATCTCTTTCGGAGTATCAGGGTTTCGGACGAGAACTCATCTGTTACACGGGCACTTCAATGTTTTTTAAACTTATTTGAACTCCAGACTTCTTTTGTGTTCAATATGCAGCATTCAAAGCGACGTCATCAATTTCCAACATGTTCTGACATCATTCGTTGTTTTTCAGTCATTTACCTAATTGTTTAGGAGAGCTAAATGGTCGTGAAATAGAAAATCACTACAAAATGAACTGTGAAAATGTTGAAACTTGGCATGGTATCATCATTTCACCCGCATAGAATGTGCGAAAGAGTAGAGAGGGTCACGGCAAAAACTGGACACACTTCGTGTACATACTGGACAATGTCTTTCGGAGTATCA
>NW_025307306.1:0-724 GCF_018294505.1 Triticum aestivum
GAGTTCAAATAAGTTTAAAAAACATTGAAGTGCCCGTGTAACAGATGAGTTCTCGTCCAAAACCCAGATACTCCGAAAGGGTTTGTCCAGTTTGTACATGAAGTGCGTCCAGTTTTTGCCGTGACCCTCTCTACTCTTTCGCACATGCTATGCGGGTGAAATGAAGATACCAAGTTGCAACATTTTCAGAACTCATTTTGTAGTGATTTTCAATTTCACGGGCATTTAGCTCTCTAAACAATTAGGTAAATGACCGAAAAACAACAAATGATGTCAGAACATGTTGGAAATTGATGACGTCTCTTTGAATGCTGCATACTGAACACAAAAGAAGTCGGAGTTCAAATAAGTTTAAAAAACATCGAACTGCCCGTGTAACAGATGAGTTCTCGTCCGAAACCCTGATACTCCGAAAGAGTTTGTCGAGTTTGTACACGAAGTGCGTCCAGTTTTTACACGAAGTGCGTCCAGTTTTTGCCGTGACCCTCTCTACTCTTTCGCACATGCTATGCGGGTGAAATGATGATACCATACCAAGTTTCAACATTTTCAGAATTCATTTTGTAGGGATTTTCAATTTCACGGTCATTTAGCTCTCTAAACAATTAGGTAAATGACCGAAAAAAACAAACGATGTTAGAACATGTTGGAAATTGATGACGTCGCTTTGAATGCTGCATACTGAACACAAAAGAAGTCTGGAGTTCAAATAAGTTTAAAAAAC
>NW_025307307.1:0-724 GCF_018294505.1 Triticum aestivum
AAAAAAAAACAGCGCAAAAAAAACAGCGCAAAAAAAAATCCAGAGTGTGCTTTTCCCTTGTTTACGTGCCGTGCCGTGATTTTGTTGGTGTTCTAGGCTCGCGTCTCTAGCACAGTCTAGCCTAGGACCAGCACAGTACCGTCGTTGAGCGTTTATTCAACTTTGCATCTCTGAATTGATTATTGTTGACCCTTTTTGCTACCATATTATAAGCCTTCCTAGCTCCACATACATCTACGTCGTGCGTTTGACTCTCCCTGGTAATCGCTGTATCCAAGCTTTGAGAGTTTTTGACAACAACGGTTGCCGATCACCGCCTGCTGCTGGGTAAGAACTAGTAAGAATTTGAGATTTGCTTGACGGATTTGTGACACCCACCACCACCTCTTGTTAGTAGTCTGTAGGATCATATTCTTGTGTGTTTCTATTGCTGCTAACCATGCCAGGATCACAAGCCGACGAGACTGACTGGGAGAACATGACGAATAAGGATTTGCATGATAAATTTCAGCAAATGATGAGTGGACAGGTGCAAGATGTGCTAAACAGATTTGAAGAGGCCATGGAGAAGATAGATGGCATGGAGAAGACGTTCGAAACAAAGCTCGATAACAAGTTTAATGAATTGCTCGCGCGTCTTCCACCACCACCACCCGCTGCACCTAACGCACCTCTCCAACAACAACAACAACGACTACCTCCACGTCACGAAACAGATCTCCGC
>NW_025307308.1:0-724 GCF_018294505.1 Triticum aestivum
CATGTCCGAAGAGGCGACACGCGTCTCCGGGGTGTGCCCCCCATGACGGACGGCGCCGCTGCCGTCACCTGGAGGGGGGGAAACGGACGCGTCGGGTCTACACGGAGTGGATGTAGCTGTGGGTTTGGCCCGGATGTTGCTCCCGGATGTCCCTATGGGTAGACTTGACACAACCGGTGGAGAGGTCCACTGCTCAAATCCCGTCCGTGCAAAGTCAAAGGGCTAGATCCCGTGGTCACACGCTACAGGGTTAGGCGGGACGGGGGCCCTGGGGGGTAGCAATGCCACTGGAGCATCGCACCGGGCCCTCATACATGCGGGGTGGTGTGGTGGCATGTCCGAAGAGGCGGCACGCATCTCCGGGGCGTGCCCCCCCCCACTAACGGATGGCGATGACACGGTAGTAGCCATTCTGCAGTAACGATGCGGCGTGAATATTATTAAATACTCGGAGCGCGATAAAATCATGAGTTTTTTTGCACGACGTGAGCACATGTGCTATAGGAACGATAATATTTTTTTCATAATTTTTGGTGATGGAGAAGTATCCCAAAAATTCCCTCTACGCGGATTGCCCTTCGCGCGTCTACGACTTTGGCCGGCGGCCTCCGGGGGCTAGCATGCCGCCAAATCTTGCGTAGGCGTCCTCTCACAAGTTTGGAAGTGTTGTGGTGGTTGCAAACGCCCGGCACGCGTGTCCGGGATGTGCCCCCCCTCACGGACG
>NW_025307309.1:0-724 GCF_018294505.1 Triticum aestivum
CACCATTCAAAGCCACATCATAATTTTTCAATCCTTTCTGACTTCATTTGTTATTTTTCATGCATTTACTAATTATTTTGAGCTATAAGACCCTAAAACTGAAAAGCATTTCAAATGAACTCTGAAAAGGTTGAAAGTTGGCATGGTATCATCATTTCATCCACATAGCATGTGCAAGAAAGTTGAGAGGGTTACGGCAAAAACTAGATGCACTTCGTGTACAAAACGAACAATCTCTTTCAAAGTATCAGGATTTCATACGGAAACTCGTGTGTTACAAAGGGATTTCATTTTTTAAAACTTATTTGAACTCCTGACTTTTTGTGTGTTCAAAATGCACCATTCAAAGCCACATCATCATTTCTCAATCCTTTCTGACTTCATTTGTTATTTTTCATGCATTTACTAATTATTTTTAGCTATAAGACCCTAAAATTGAAAAGCATTTCAAATGAACTCTGAAAAGGTTGAAAGTTGGCCTGGTATCATCATTTCATCCACGTAGCATGTGCATGAAAGTTGAGAGGGTTACGGCAAAAACTGGATGCACTTCGTGTACAAAACGGACAATCTCTTTCAAAGTATCAGGATTTCATACGGAAACTCGTCTGTTACAAAGGGATTTCATTTTTTAAAACTTATTTGAACTCCTGACTTTTTGTGTGTCCAAAATACACCATTCAAAGCCACATCATCATTTTTCAATCCTTTCGGACTTCATTTG
>NW_025307310.1:0-724 GCF_018294505.1 Triticum aestivum
TAATCGATGGTGCGGTTGGGTTACGCACGCCCGTATTGATGAGAACCCCGTAATAAGGGGGACACAATCTCTGCTTTGACAAGACGTGTCAAAAAACTGCCTCGCGTTATGTGCGGGGCTAGTTAAAGGAAACGGTTCGAATAATCACCGGGCCATGGCATAATGTCATGTTGCCAAAACAAGTCAGCAAATTAGATTCGTGGAAATATTATTCTCTCTACGGTGGTATGTGGAACTTATTTTGCAGGGTCGGACACTATCCTTGTATTCAAATTCTTCCATGGTGTATTCGGAGGAGGAACCCGCCTTGCAATGCCGAAGACAATACTGCGCACCGGACTCATCGTCATTGAAGCTTGGTTCAGGGGCTACTGAGGGAGTCCTGGATTAGGGGGTCTCCAGACAGCCGGACTATATTCTTTGGCCGAACTGTTAGACTATGAAGATACAAGATTGAAGACTTTGTCTCGTGTCCGGATGGGACTCTACTTGGCGTGGAAGGCAAGCTAGGCAATACGTATATGTATATCTCCTTGTCGGAGTAATTGGACACGGATACCTCGAAGACGGCAAGACAAGAATTCAAGACATCGGGGCTAGCAAAGCCCCTCAGTCCAACTACCTGCCCGATGCCTGACTGCTGGATGCTGACTACTCCACCAGGCCGACTGCTGGTTGCCGACTGCTCCACCAGGCCGACTGCTAGCTGCTGACTGCTCCACCA
>NW_025307311.1:0-724 GCF_018294505.1 Triticum aestivum
CACTACAAGACGAACTCTGAAAATGTTGGAACTTGGCATGGTATCATCATTTCGCCCGCATAGCATGTGCAAAAGAGTAGAGAGGGTCACGGCGAAAACTGGACGCACCTCGTGTACAAACTGGACAATCTCTTTCGGAGTATCAGGGTTCCGGACGAGAACTCATCTGTTACACGGGCACTTCAATGTTTTTTAAACTTATTTGAACTCCACCCTATTTTTGCGTTCAGTATGCATCTTTCAAAGCGACGTCATCAATTTCCAGCACGTTCTGACATCATTTGCTGTTTTTCAGTCATTTACCGATTTGTTTAGAGAGCTAAATGACAGTGAAATTGAAAACACTACAGAATGAACTCTGAAAATATTGGAACTTGGCATGGTATCATCATTTCGCCCGCATAGCATGTGCAAAAGAGTAGAGAGGGTCACGGCGAAAACTGGACGCACCTCGTGTACAAACTGGGCAATCTCTTTCGAAGTATCAGGGTTTCGGACGAGAACTCATCTGTTACACGGGAACTTCAATGTTTTTTAAACTTATTTCAACTCCAGCCTATTTTTGCATTCAGTATGCATCTTTCAAAGCGACGTCATCAATTTCCAACATGTTCTGACATCATTTGCTGCTTTTCAGTCATTTACCGATTTGTTTAGGGAGCTAAATGACGGTGAAATTGAAAATCACTACAAAATGAACTCTGAAAATGTTGGAACTTGGCAT
>NW_025307312.1:0-724 GCF_018294505.1 Triticum aestivum
CGTTGCTACCGCGATGTCCGCCTCGACTCGCGTTACGCTAAGACAGGGAGACAGTGGTGTCACGTGCTCGTCTCGGCGTCCGTCGTCGCTACCGCGACGACATTCTCCTCGACTCGCGTTACGCTAAGATAGGGTGGTAGTGGTGTCACGAGCTCGTCTTGGCGTCCGTCGTCGCTACCGCGACGACGTCCGCCTCGACTCGTGTTACGCTAAGACAGGGAGGCAGTGGTGTCACGTGCTCGGCTCGGCGTCCGTCGTCGCTACCGCAACGACATCCGCCTCGACTCGCATTACGCTAAGACAGGGAGGCCGTGGTGTCATGTGCTCCTCTCGGCGTCCGTCGTTGCTACTGCGACGACGTCTGCCTCGACTCGCGTTACACTAAGATAGGGAGGCAGTGGCGTCACGTGCTCATCTCGGCGTCCGCCGTCGCTACCGCGACGACGTCCGCCTCGACTCGCGTTACACTAAGACAGGGTGGCAGTGGTGTCACGTGCTCGTCTCGGCGTCCGTCGTCGCTACCGCGACGACGTCCGCCTCGACTTGCGTTACGCTAAGACAGGGTGGCAGTGGTGTCACGTGCTTGTCTCGGCGTCCGTCGTCGCTACCGCGACTACGTCTGCCTCGACTCGCGTTACGCTAAGACAGGGAGGCAGTGGTGTCATGTTCTCGTCTCGGCGTCCGTCGTCCCTACCGCGACGACGTCCGCCTCGACTCGCGATAC
>NW_025307313.1:0-724 GCF_018294505.1 Triticum aestivum
AGAGTTCATTTGAAATGCTTTTCAATTTCATTGTCTTATAGCTCAAAATAATTAGTAAATGCATGAAAAATAACAAATGAAGCCAGAAAGGATTGAAAAATGATGATGTGGCTTTGAATGGTGCATTTTGAACACACAAAAAGTCAGGAGTTCAAATAAGTTTTAAAAAATGAAATCCCTTTGTAAGAGACGAGTTTCCGTATGAAATCCTGATACTTTGAAAGAGATTGTCCGTTTTGTACACGAATTGCATCCAGTTTTTGCCGTAACCCTCTCAACTTTCTTGCACATGCTATGTGGATGGAATGACGATACCATGCCAACTTTCAACCTTTTAAGAGTTCATTTGAAATGCTTTTCAATTTTAGGGTCTTATAGCTCAAAATAATTAGTAAATGCATGAAAAATAACAAATGAAGTCAGAAAGGATTGAAAAATGATGATGTGGCTTTGAATGGTGCATTTTGAACACACAAAAAGTCAGGAGTTCAAATAAGTTTTAAAAAATGAAATATCTTTGTAACAGACGAGTTTCTGTATGAAATCCTGATACTTTGAAAGAGATTGTCCGTTTTGTACATGAAGTGCATCCAGTTTTTGCCGTAACCCTCTCAACTTTCTTGCACACGCTATGTGGATGAAATGATGATACCATGCCAACTTTCAACCTTTTCAGAGTTCATTTGAAATGCTTTTCAATTTCATTGTCTTATAGCTCAAAATA
>NW_025307314.1:0-724 GCF_018294505.1 Triticum aestivum
CTATTACTCACTGTTTTGGGGCCCCGGAGTGATTTCCACGATTAATGAATTCTGGGTGCGTTTTCGTTTCGGTCATCAACACTCACGGTTTTGGCCGATTCTGACCCGTTTCGTGGACTATTACTAACCGTTTTGGGGCCCCAAAGCGATTTCCATTGTTGTTGAATCCCAAGGTGCGCTTACATGTCGGTCATCATCACTCACAGTTTTGGTCGATTCTGCCCCGTTTCGTGGACTATTACTCACTGTTTTGGAGTCCCCGAGTGATTTCCACGATTGACGAACCCTGGGGTGCGTTTACGTTTTAGTCATCAACAATAGCGGTTTTGGCCGATTCTGACCCATTTCGTGGACTATTACTCACCGTTTTTGGGCCCCAAACGAATTTCCATAGTTGTTGAACCCCAAGGCGCGCTTACGTGTCGGTCATCAACACTCACAGATTTGGCCGATTCTGGACCATTTCGTGGACTATTACTCACTGTTTTGGGGTCCCGGTTAGGTTTCCACGATTAACGAACCCTGGGGTGCGTTTATGTTTCGGCCATCAACACTCGCGGGTTTGGTCGATTCTGACGCGTTTCATGGACTATTACTCACCGTTTTGGGGACCCAAACCGGTTTCGTAGTTGTTGAACCCCAAGGTGCGTTTACGTGTCGGTCATCAACACTCACAGTTTTTGCCGATTCTGGCACGTTTCATGTACTATTACTCACTGTTTTG
>NW_025307315.1:0-724 GCF_018294505.1 Triticum aestivum
CTATTACTCACTGTTTTGGGGCCCCGGAGTGATTTCCACGATTAATGAATTCTGGGTGCGTTTTCGTTTCGGTCATCAACACTCACGGTTTTGGCCGATTCTGACCCGTTTCGTGGACTATTACTAACCGTTTTGGGGCCCCAAAGCGATTTCCATTGTTGTTGAATCCCAAGGTGCGCTTACATGTCGGTCATCATCACTCACAGTTTTGGTCGATTCTGCCCCGTTTCATGGACTATTACTCACTATTTTGGAGTCCCCGAGTGATTTCCACGATTGACGAACCCTGGGGTGCGTTTACGTTTTAGTCATCAACAATAGCGGTTTTGGCCGATTCTGACCCATTTCGTGGACTATTACTCACCGTTTTTGGGCCCCAAACGAATTTCCATAGTTGTTGAACCCCAAGGCGCGCTTACGTGTCGGTCATCAACACTCACAGATTTGGCCGATTCTGGACCATTTCGTGGACTATTACTCACTGTTTTGGGGTCCCGGTTAGGTTTCCACGATTAACGAACCCTGGGGTGCGTTTATGTTTCGGCCATCAACACTCGCGGGTTTGGTCGATTCTGACGCGTTTCATGGACTATTACTCACCGTTTTGGGGACCCAAACCGGTTTCGTAGTTGTTGAACCCCAAGGTGCGTTTACGTGTCGGTCATCAACACTCACAGTTTTTGCCGATTCTGGCACGTTTCATGTACTATTACTCACTGTTTTG
>NW_025307316.1:0-723 GCF_018294505.1 Triticum aestivum
ACATATTCGGCCGATTCAAGTCCGTTCCGTGCACTATTACTCAGCGTTTTGGGGTCCCGTAGCGATTACCATAGTTGTTGAACCCCAAGATGTGCTTACGTGTTGGTCAAGAACACTCGCAGTTTTTGCCGATTCTGGCCCGTTTCATGGACTATTACTCACCGTTTTCGGGTCCCAAAGCGATTTCCATGGTTGTCAAAGTCCAAGGTGCACTTACGTGTCCGTCATCAACAATCACAGTTTGGGTCGATTCTGGCCCGTTTCTTGGATTTTACTCTATTTTGGGGTCTCGGAGTCATTTCCACGATTGACGATCCCCGGGGTGCGTTTACGTGTCGGTCATCAACACTCACATATTCGTCCGATTCTAATACGTTCCGTGCACTATTACTCAGCGTTTTGGGGACCCAGAGCGATTTCCACGATTGATGAACCCCGGGGTGCGTTTATGTGTCCGTCGTCAACACTCACAGTTTTGGCCAAATCTGACCTGTTTCGTGGACTATTACTCATCGTTTTGGGGGCCCGAAGCGATTTTCATAGTTGTTGAACCCCAAGGTGTGCTTACGAGTTGGTCATCAACACTCCCAGTTTTGGCCGATTCTGGCCCGTTTCATGGACTATTACTCACCGTTTTGGGGTCCCAAAGCGATTTCCATCATTGTCGAACTCCAAGGTGCGCTTACGTGTCGTTCATCAACAATCACAGTTTGGGCCGATTCT
>NW_025307317.1:0-723 GCF_018294505.1 Triticum aestivum
AAAAAAAATAACAAAATAAAAAAGCCCGCCTACTGGGCCAAAGCGGCCTGCATACGACTAGAAACCCAACCTGTTGTTGG
The DNA here is from genome assembly GCF_018294505.1 of Triticum aestivum. Lineage (NCBI taxonomy): Eukaryota > Viridiplantae > Streptophyta > Magnoliopsida > Poales > Poaceae > Triticum > Triticum aestivum. The sequence continues at coordinate 81 of NW_025307317.1, forward strand.
GCCAGGATGCAGGCCCGCAAAGGCCCAATAGGCCCACAGGCAGCACAGAACAGGTAGGCCCAGAAGGCCTGCAATAGAGAGGAGCTCGAGACAGCTGCCGCGACGGGGCTTATAAGCAGGTGCGGGCACCCTTCGGCTAGCGAGGTGGGACTAAACCTGCCCGCACCGCACCTGCACCACCGCACCCCTTTAGTACCGGGTCGTGGCTCCAACCGGTACTAAAGGGGGGTCTTTAGTACTGGTTGGTGCCACCAGCTGGTACTAAAGGTGTGCGCTTCCCGCCGCTTGGGCTGGCCAAATGTGACCTTTAGTACCGGTTGGTGGCTCCAACCGATACTAAAGGCCCATCCTATATAAGCAGGACTTACAAATTTCGTCCGTTTTCATCTGCTTCTTCTCCTCTGCCCCGTCGCCGCCCCCGTCGCTGCCCCCGTTGACGCCCCCGTCGCCACCCCTCGTCGCCGCCCCGTCCCCGTCGTCACCGCTCCGGCCGTCCCCGTCCCCGTCCTCGCCGCCCCGTCCCCGTCCCCATCGTCGCCATCCGCGTCATCGTCGCCCGTCGCCGTCCCCGTCGCCGCCCCCCGTCGCCTCGCCTCGCCGGTGAGCGCCTGCCCCGGCCGCCATGTCCACACACAAATTAGTT
>NW_025307318.1:0-723 GCF_018294505.1 Triticum aestivum
ACGGTGTGGTGGTGGATGTAGCGGCTCTCCGGCAGGGCTTCACCGAGCTTCTGCGCGAGAGAGAGAGGTGTTGCAGGGGAGGAGGGAGGCGCCAAAGGCTGTAGTGTGCTGCCCTCCCTCCCCCCCCTTTATATAGGCCCCCAAGGGGGGTGCGCAGCCCTTGGAGATGGGATCTCCAAGGGGGGGGGGGCGGCGGCCAAGGGGGGAAGGGGTTGCCTTGCCCCCCAAGGCAAGGGGGAACTCCCCCCCTAGGGTTCCCAACCCTAGGCGCATGGGGGGGAGGCCCAAAGTGGCGCCCCAGCCCATTATGGGCTGGTTCCCCTCCACTTTCAGCCCACGGGGCCCTCCGGGACAGGTGGCCCCACCCGGTGGACCCCCGGGACCCTTCCGGTGGTCCCGGTACAATACCGATAACCCCCGAAACTTTCCCGGTGGCCAAAACTGGACTTCCTATATATAATTCTTCACCTCCGGACCATTCCGGAACCTCTCGTGACGTCCAGGATCTCATCCGGGACTCCGAACAACTTTCGGGTTTCCGCATACATATATCTCTACAACCCTAGCGTCACCGGACCTTAAGTGTGTAGACCCTACGGGTTCGGGAGACATGCAGACATGACCGAGACGCCTCTCCGGTCAATAACCAACAGCGGGATCTGGATACCCATGTTGGCTCCCACATGTTCCACGATGATATCATCGGGTGAACCACGGTGTCGA
>NW_025307319.1:0-723 GCF_018294505.1 Triticum aestivum
GAGGGAGATGGCACCAGCAGCAGCACGACAGCGTGGTGTTGATGGAGCTGCAGTACTCCGGCAGAGCTTCGCTAAGCACTATGGAGGTTGAGGGGGTGTTGGGGAGGGAGAAGGAGGCAACCAAAGGCCGAGGCGTTCAGGTATGAAGTCCCTCCTCTCCCCCACTATATATAGGGGTGCCAAAGGGGGGGTGGCCGGCCCTAGGAGATCCAATCTCCTAGGGGGTGCAGCGGCCTAGGGGGGGGGTTTCCTCCCCCCAAGGCACCTAGGAGGTGCCTTACCCTCCTAGGACTCTTCCCCTTCTAAACCCTAGGCGCATGGGCCTATGTGGGGCTGGTGCCCTTGGCCCATTAGGCCAAGGCGCACCCCCTTACAGCCCATGTGGCCCCCCGGGACAGGTGGACCCACCCGGTGGACCCCCGGGACCCTTCCGGTGGTCCCGGTACAATACCGATAACCCCGAAACTTGTCCCGATGCCCGAAACAAGACTTCCCATATATAAATCTTTACCTCCGGACCATTCCGGAACTCCTCGTGACGTCCGGGATCTCATCCGGGACTCCGAACAACATTCGGGTTACTGCATATACATATCCCTACAACCCTAGCGTAACTGAACCTTAAGTGTGTAGACCCTACGGGTTCGGGAGACAAGCAGACATGACCGAGACGACTCTCCGGTCAATAACCAACAGCGGGATCTGGATACCCATGTTGGCTCC
>NW_025307320.1:0-723 GCF_018294505.1 Triticum aestivum
GCCGGAGGTGGTTGCTACTTCCATTTGAAGATCGTCGTTTATCGACGTTTGTTCGGCATCATCTTGCTGACGGCGCCCTTCATCTTCACCGTCAAGGTTCAGATAAGAAGAGATATCATCTTCTTCTTCTCCGGTCGGCACATATAGAATATCGCCGTTTATGATGCCGAACATATGTGCTTCACCGTCCGGATCATAGTTGTCCATAATCGGGTCAGCTCTATCGTCCGCCATTATGTCAGTCCTGAAAACATGTAGTAAAAACAAATTAATTAAGTGAAGAAGGGGGGAGGTGGCGGTGGCGGTGGCGAAAGGGCGGTGGCAAAAGGAGGGGGCGAGGAAGGGGTGGGAGAGGGTGTCGCGGTAGAGCGCGAGACGGGGCGGCAGACGACGGCGTCACGGAGAGGGGAGGCGAGGACAACACATTTATAACCCTCGCCGTCCCCTCTCGATCCCTAAAAAAACACCGCGCGCATCGCCGCCCCCCTCGCCGCCCCTCTCCGTATAAACGTTTTTTTGTTAATTATCAAATTTTACGGGTTTTTTTTGTTAATTATCAAGTTTTAAGTTATTTACCGTTTTTGTTAAACTAAGTTATTTACCGTTTTTGTTAATTATCAAATTTTACCGTTTTTTTGTTAATTATCAAGTTTTAAGTTATTTACCGTTTTTGTTAAACTAAGTTATTTACCGTTTTTGTTAATTATCAAATTTTACCGTTTT
>NW_025307321.1:0-723 GCF_018294505.1 Triticum aestivum
TAAACCTCCCCCCTTAAACCTGTTTTCTGTTTAATTTGTATTGTTTTATTTCTTTTGTGCTTTATTTTAATTTTGAAGGAGTTTCATATATTCTACGGTACTACATACATGCATATGAATGTACAATTTCAAATAAATTTGAAATTAGAACCGAAAAGAATTCAAGAGGAATATACAATATATATTCAATATCATCGGATGACCATATACAATTTTGAACAAGTTTCCATACATGATTTTGATGCATATAAAGTTCTACGTCCTCGTAATAGTGTTCTCCTTTAGGATGGAGGACTTCCCTGCTGAACCATCCAGCTAGTTCCTCTTGAAGTGGTCGGAAGCGAGCTTCTGGACTAAGCATCCACCGGAGGTTATTCCTCTTAGCATTGGTATCACTCGGAACCCGCTCAGAGGTGTATCTCCGGATCATCTCACAGACATAGTATCCACATAGATTGGTCTCCGGTGGCTGAATATCCCCAGCATTCTTAGCCTTTAACATTTTGAATTCTAGCTCTTTTTTGAATTCACCGACCTTTGTATCTACGAACCGTCTCCAAACCCTACGAGGCAAAGAAAATTAAATGAACAAGAGAGTTATTAATTAGTTACTTGATATTAGGAAATGAACGAAATAGGCCGATCGATATAGAGCGCAAATGAATGAAAATAATTACTTCTGCAGCATTCTTCTCATGCCGCCCCAAAGCTTTGGATCCATAT
>NW_025307322.1:0-723 GCF_018294505.1 Triticum aestivum
TGTGTGTCTTGGGGTGCCCCCTGCCCTCGTATATAAAGGTTGGAGGAGGGGGAGCCGGCCAGCCAGGGAGAGGGAGGCGCAGGGGAGTCCTACTCCCACCGGGAGTAGGACTCCTCCCTCCAATCCTAATCCAATTAGGACTCTCGGGGGGAAAGGAGAGAGAGGGGGGGGGCGGCCCCTTATCCTAGTCCTACTAGGACTTGGGGAAAGGGGGGGGGGCGCCGGCCAGCTATGGGCTTGTCCCTTTTCTCTTTTTCCACTAAGGCCCAATAGGCCCATTAGTCTCCCGGGGGGTTCCGGTAACCCTCCCGGTATTCCGGTAAAATCCCGATTTCACCCGGAACACTTCCTATGTCCAAACATAGGCTTCCAATATATCAATCTTTACGTCTCGACCATTTCGAGACTCCTCGTCATGTCCGTGATCTCATCCGGGACTCCGAACAACCTTCGGTACATCAAAATGCATAAACTCATAATAACTGTCATCGTAACGTTAAGCGTGCGGACCCTACGGTTCGAGAACAATGTAGACATGACCGAGACACGTCTCCGGTCAATAACCAATAGCGGGACCTGGATGCCCATATTGGCTCCTACATATTCTACGAAGATCTTTATCGGTCAGACCGCATAACAACATACGTTGTTCCCTTTGTCATCAGTATGTTACTTGCCCGAGATTCGATCGTCGGTATCCAATACCTAGTTCAATCTCGTTAC
>NW_025307323.1:0-723 GCF_018294505.1 Triticum aestivum
AGTTTTGGCCGATTCTGGCCCGTTTCATGGACTATTAGTCACTGTTTTGGGGTCCCAGAGTGATTTCCATGATTAACAAAACCTGGGACGCTATTACATGTCGGTCATCAACACTGGTAGTTTTGGCCGATTCTTGCCCGTTTCATGGACTATTACTCACTGTTTTGGGGTCCCAGAGTTATTACCACGATTAACAAACCCTGAAACGCATCTACGTGTTGGTCATCAACACTGGCAGTTTTGGCCGATTCTGGCCCGTTTCATGGACTATTACGCACTGTTTTGGGGTTGGAGAGTGATTTCCACTATTAACAAACCCTGGGATGCATTTACGTCTCGGTCATCAACAGTGGCAGTTTTGGCCTATTCTGGCCCGTTTCATGGACTATTACTCATTGTTTTTGGGTCCCGAAGTAATTTCCACGATTAACAAACCCTTGGATGTGTTTACGTGTCGGTCATCAATACTGCTAGTTTTGGCCGATTCTGGCCTGTTTCATCGATATTACTCACTGTTTTGGGGTCCCAGAGTGATTTCCACGATTAACAAACCCTGTGATGCATTTACGTGTTGGTCATCAACACTCGCAGTTTTGGCCGATTCTGGCCCATTTCTTGGATTATTACTCACCGATTTGGGGTCCCGAAGCGATTTCCATAGTTAGTCAACCCAAGGGTGCGCTTACATGTCGGTCATCAATACTGGCAGTTTTGGCCGATTCT
>NW_025307324.1:0-723 GCF_018294505.1 Triticum aestivum
GTGCGTACGGAACGCAAAAAAAGTCTGGAGTTGTAATAAGTTAAAAAAAATGAAGTGCCAGTGCAACAGATGAGTTCTCGTCCGAAACCCTGATACTCCGAAAGAGATTGTCCAGTTTGTACACGAAGTGCGTCCAGTTTTTGCCGTAACCCTCTCTACTCTTTTGCACATGCTATGTGGGTGAAATGATGATACCATGCCAAGTTTCGAATTTTTCAGAGTTCATTTTGTAGTGATTTCAAATTTCACGGTCATTTAGCTCTCTAAACAAATCGGTAAATGACTAAAAAATAGCAAATGATGTTAGAATGTTTTGGAAATTGATGACGTCGCTTTGAATGGTGTGTACGGAACGCAAAAAAGTCTAGAGTTGTAATAAGTTTAAAAAAATGAAGTGCCCATGTAACAGATGAGTTCTCGTCAGAAACCATGATAATTCAAAAGAGATTGTCCAGTTTGTACACGAAGTGCGTCCAGTTTTTGCCGTAACCCTCTCTACTCTTTTGCATATGCTATGTGGGTGAAATGATGATACCATGCCAAGTTTCGAAATTTTCAGAGTTCATTTTGTAGTGATTTTCAATTTCACGGTCATTTAGCTCTCTAAACAAATCGGTAAATGACTAAAAAATAGCAAATCATGTCAGAAAGTTTTGGAAATTGATAATGTCGCTTTGAATGGTGTGTACGGAAGGCAAAAAAGTCTGGAGTTGTAATAAGTTT
>NW_025307325.1:0-723 GCF_018294505.1 Triticum aestivum
CTCAATTTCAGGGTCTTATAGCTCAAAAAAAATCAGTAAATGCTTGAAAAAGAACAAATGAAGTCAGAAAGGGTTGAAAATTGATGATGTGGCTTTGAATGGTGCATTTTGAACACAGAAAAACTATGGAGTTCAAATAAGATCACTAAATGAAATCCCTTTGTAACAGACGAGTTTCCGTGTGAAACCCTGATACTTCGAATGAGATTGTCCGTTTTGTACACGAAGTGCATCCAGTTTTTGGCGTAAGTCTCTCTACTTTCTTGCCCATGCTATGTGGGTGAAATGATGACACCATGCAAACTTTCAACCTTTTCAGAGTTCATTTGTAGTGCTTTTTTCAATTTCAGGGTCTTATAGCTCAAAAAAATTAGTAAATGCATGAAAAATAACAAATGAAGTCAGAAAGGGTTGAAAATCGATTATGTGGCTTTCAATGGTGCATTTGGAAAACAAAAAAACTAGGAGTTCAAATAAGTTCAAGAAAATGAAATCCCTTTGTAACAGACGAGTTTCCGTGTGAAACACTGATACTTCGAATGAGATTGTCCGTTTTGTACACGAAGTGCATCCAGTTTTTGTCGTAAGCCTCTCTACTTTCTTGCACATGCTATGTGGGTGAAATGAGGACACCATTGAAACTTTCAACCTTTTCAGAGTTCATTTGTAGTGCTTTTTTCAATTTCATGGTCTTATATCTCAAAGAAATCAGTAAATTCATGA
>NW_025307326.1:0-723 GCF_018294505.1 Triticum aestivum
GGTCTTATAGCTCAAAATAATTAGTAAATGCATGAAAAATAACAAATGAAGTCAGAAAGGATTGAAAAATGATGATGTGGCTTTGAATGGTGCATTTTGAACACAAACAAAGTCAGGAGTTCAAATAAGTTTTAAAAAATGAAATCCCTGTGTAACAGACGAGTTTTCGGATGAAATCCTGATACTTTGAAAGAGATTGTCCGTTTTGTACACGAAGTGCATCCAGTTTATGCCGTAACCCTCTCAACTTTCTTGCACATGCTATGTGGATGAAATGATGATATCATGCCAACTTTCAACCTTTTCAGAGTTCATTTGAAATGCTTTTCAATTTTAGGGTCTTATAGCTGAAAATAGTTAGTAAATGCATGAAAAATAACAAATGAAGTCAGAAAGGATTGAAAAATGATGATGTGGCTTTGAATGGTGCATTTTGAACACACACAAAGTCAGGAGTTCAAATAAGTTTTAAAAAATGAAATCCCTTTGTAACAGACGAGTTTCCGGATGAAATCCTGATACTTTGAAAGAGATTGTCCATTTTGTACACGAAGTGCATCCAGTTTATGCCGTAACCCTGTCAACTTTCTTGCACATGCTATGTGGATGAAATGATGATATCATGCCAACTTTTAACCTTTTCAGAGTTCATTTGAAATGCTTTTCAATTTTAGGGTCTTATAGCTCAAAATAATTAGTAAATGCATGAAAAATAAGCAAATG
>NW_025307327.1:0-723 GCF_018294505.1 Triticum aestivum
GGCGAAAACTGGACGCACCTCGTGTACAAACTGGACAATCTCTTTCGGAGTATCAGGGTTTCGGACGAGAACTCATCTGTTACACGGGCACTTCAATGTTTTTTAAACTTATTTGAACTCCAGCCTATTTTTGCGTTCAGTATCCATCATTCAAAGCGACGTCATCAATTTCCAACACGTTCTGACATCATTTGCTGTTTTTCAGTCATTTACCGATTTGTATAGGGAGCTAAATGACGGTGAAATTGAAAATCACAACAAAATGAACTCTGAAAATGTTGGAACTTGGCATGGTATCATCATTTCGCCCGCATAGCATGTGCAAAAGAGTAGAGAGGGTCACGGCGAAAACTGGACGCACCTCGTGTACAAACTGGACAATCTCTTTCGGAGTATCAGGGTTTCAGACGAGAACTCATCTGTTACATGGGCACTTCAATGTTTTTTAAACTTATTTGAACTCCAGCCTATTTTTGCGTTCAGTATGCATCATTCAAAGCGACGTCATCAATTTCCAACACGTTCTCACATCATTTGCTGTTTTTCCGTCATTTACCTATTTGTTTAGAGAGCTAAATGACGGTGAAATTGAAAATCACTATAAAATTAACTTTGAAAATGTTGGAACTTGGCATGGTATCATCATTTCGCCCGCATAGCATGTGCAAAAGAGTAGAGAGGGTCATGGCGAAAACTGGACGCACCTCGTGTACAAACTGGACA
>NW_025307328.1:0-723 GCF_018294505.1 Triticum aestivum
GAGAGGGTTACGGCAAAAACTGGATGCACTTCGTGTACAAAACGGACAATCTCTTTCAAAGTATCAGGATTTCATCCGAAAACTCGTCTGTTACAAAGGGATTTCATTTTTTAAACCTTATTTGAACTCCTGACTTTTTGTGTGTTCAAAATGCACCATTCAAAGCCACATCATCATTTTTCAATCCTTTCTGACTTCATTTGTTATTTTTCATGCATTTACTAATTATTTTGAGCTATAAGACCCTAAAATTGAAAAGCATTTGAAATGAACTCTGAAAAGGTTGAAAGTTGGCATGATATCATCATTTCATCCACATAGCATGTGCAAGAAAGTTGGGAGGGTTACGGCAAAAACTGGATGCACTTCGTGTACAAAACGGACAATCTCTTTCAAAGTATCAGGATTTCATCCGGAAACTCGTCTGTTACAAAAGGATTTCATTTTTTATACCTTATTTGAACTCCTGACTTTTTGTGTGTTCAAAATGCACCATTCAAAGCAACATCATCATTTTTCAATCCTTTCTGACTTCATTTGTTATTTTCATGCATTTACTAATTATTTTGAGCTATAAGACCCTAAAATTGAAAAGCATTTCAAATGAACTCTGAAAAGGTTGAAGGTTGGCATGATATCATCATTTCATCCACATAGCATGTGCAAGAAAGTTGAGAGGGTTACGGCAAAAACTGGATGCACTTCGTGTACAAAACGGACAAT
>NW_025307329.1:0-723 GCF_018294505.1 Triticum aestivum
AAACTATCCTACGAGACTCCAACTTGAAATGGTTTTGCGCACACGAGTCCACTACTCACCACTTCAATACACCACCGAGGATCCACCTCCGTCATCCTACGGAAGAGCCATCCTCGGCACTCACGCTTATCTTGAGATTTTTAGTAGTATCCATTCACTTGTCTATGAACTGTATAAGCAACCAAGTAGTCCTTTACCGCGGACGCGGCTATTCGAATAGATCATGTTAACCCTGCAGGGGTGTACTTCTTCATACATGTTTCCACCACTTAGCGTCTGCACACGACATGTGCTCGGCAGACTTCAAGCGAAAGCCGACGTGGGTGTAGACCACGACCTACCTAAACACCTAAGTCTCTAGTCCAGGTTTATCGCCTATCCAGGTTCCATCCGCAGGGAGTCCAGCCGAGGTTTCCCATACGGCCCCGAACGATGTGTACAGGGTTCCCGAGATACCTAACGGGTATTCGGTACACCGTGCCACGTACCTACCGCATCACAGCCCACCCCGCGGTCAGCGCTGTCCATGGCCTCCAGCAAGCTACAAACACCAGAAACTACTTGCAACTCCTGGACAGAGGACTAGGGTGAATAAGAAGTCGAGCAGGGTCATATTTCAGGGCCCAATGCATGGTAGTAGCTGAATCTTAAATCACGCATACAGATCTCAGTTCTTAAGGTCGGCTTCAATGAAACAACCCACCATGTACTCCTACATGGCCT
>NW_025307330.1:0-723 GCF_018294505.1 Triticum aestivum
GGCCTATAATGGAAATCGTACGTTTTATTGGCTCGCCATAACGAGTCATTAATAGGCCGTATTTGGTGACGCTATGAAAATGGCCCAACAGACTAACGGACCACAAACGGGCCGACTATAATGACGGGCTGAATTTGGCCCACAAGCAAAAAATGACAGTAACGGGCCGTAAGTAACCGAATGTTGCAAATAAGCCCAAGAATAAATGGGCTCTGAGAAGGCCGAAAGATAACATGGGCTGTAAACGGCCCAACTGAATAACGGGCCCTTAATGGGTATAAAGCGATACACTATTCATTACGGGCCAGTTTCACCACGGGCCGTTAATGGGTCTAAAGTAATACACTGTTTATCACGGGCCAGTTTCACCACGGGCCGTTAATAGGCGAAGAGTTACATAGGGCCTCATATGGGCCGAAAGACGTCATGGGCCATACATGGGCCAGAAGTGAAAACGGGCTGGAATCATATTGGATGGCCCAGATGACACTACTGGGCCTAATTTGGATAGGGCGTAACGGGCTTTGGGTTAGCGGGCTGTAAATGGGCTATATGCGAACAGGCCGTTAACATGCTTTCCATGGGCCGGCCCGTCACCTTTTGACCAAGTCAAACGGGCCGGCCTTTTCACAGGAATGGGCCTCTGTTGGGCCATGCCACGTGTCGACGTATCATAGGCGCCTTCTGTCCAATGAGTGGATGACATCTGTCCCAACAATGAGC
>NW_025307331.1:0-723 GCF_018294505.1 Triticum aestivum
GCCCAGGCTCCGGACGACCGGAAAAGGTCAGACGTCCGACGAAGTCTGGACGACCGTAAAAGCCCGGACGTCCGTGAAACCCTGAGGAAACTGAAGTTTGTCAGTTCCACCACCACCACAACCCCACATTCCACCACATCTTCCAAACCCACATACACCAAAATCTTCCCCGCTACCTCCTATGACGATTTTGCCATATTTTGGTCCTTGAGATTTTGACTTGTCGATCCCGCATCCTTTTGTGTTTCGGCTATCTAGGTACGATTGACGTCATCACCACCACGACTCATCTTCGCAAGGGTCTCATCATCACCAAGGACGGTAACTTCGATGACATCTTCGTCATAACTTGCAATTGCATTGATAACCCACATTGCCTCATTTTGCGTAGCTTACCCATCGAGACTAGCCGTTGAGTATTGCAGGCAACGTGACTTGTGCACATTAGTTGATGAGGACATCAATACAATTGTTACACCCACAACCCCTGCTGCTATACATACTGGACCAATTACTAGAGCTCGTGCACGCCAACTAAATTACCAGGTACTTTCGTTTCTTGGTAATGATTCTAATGTTCATGAGAATATGATGCTGCCTAAATTGGATACATTTGTTTTGCTTACAAATGAAGGGCCTAGCTTGGAGAAGGATGAACATTGGAGCAAGAACAAGCATGGAGATGATGGCATGCGCAAGGGGAACAAGAACGGAGTTACAAGT
>NW_025307332.1:0-723 GCF_018294505.1 Triticum aestivum
GATATGTCAAAATACTTATCGCTATTCTCTCTTATTGTACAAGGTTTAACATAAAGAGGGAGAATGCCGGCAGCTGGGATTCTGGGCTGGAAAAGGAGCAAATATTGGAAACCTATTCTGCACAGCTGCAAAAGTCCTGAAACTCCACGAAAGTCATTTTCAGAATTAATAAGAATTATTGAGCGAAAGAAGTACCAGAGGGGGCCCACACCCTAGCCACGAGGGTGGGGGGCGCGCCCACCCCTACCGGGCGCGCCCCCTACCTCGTGGGCTCTCTGGTGGCCATCCGGTCCCCATCTTCTGCTATATGAAGTCTTTTACCCTGGAAAAAAATCATAAGCAAGCTTACGGGACGAAACTCCACCGCCACGAGGCGGAACCTTGGAGGAACCAATCTAGGGCTCCGGCGGAGCTGTTCTGCCAGGGAAACTTCCCTTCCGAAGGGGGAAATCATCACCATCGTCATCACCAAATATCATCTCATCGGGAGGGGGTCAATCTCCATCAACATCTTCACCAGCACCATTTCCTCTCAAACCCTAGTTCATCTCTTGTACCCAATCTTTGTACCAAAACCTCAGATTGGTACTTGTGGGTTGCTAGTAGTGTTGATTACTCCTTGTAGTTGATGCTAGTTGGTTTATCCGGTGGAAGATCATATGTTCAGATCCTTAATGCATATTAATACCCCTCTGAAACATGAATATTCTTTGTGAGTAGTTA
>NW_025307333.1:0-723 GCF_018294505.1 Triticum aestivum
GTCGATTCTGACCCATTTTGTGGACTATTACTCACCGTTTTGGTGCCCCATAGCGATTTCCATACTTGTTGAACCCCAAGGTGCACTTATGTGCCGGTCATCAATACTCGCACTTTTGGCCGATTCTGGCCCGTTTCATGGACTATTACTCACTGTTTGGGGTCCCGGAGTGATTTCCACGATTGACGAACTCTGGGGTGCATATATGTGTCGGTCATCAACACTCGCGGTTTTTGGTGATTCTGACCTGTTTCATGGACTATTAATCAGCATTTTGGAGTCCCAGAGCGATTTCCATGGTTGTCGAATCCGAAGGAGTGCTTACGTGTTGGTCGTCCAGACTCGCAGTGTGGGCCGATTTTGATCTGTTTCTTGGACTATTACTCAGTTTTGGGGTCTCGAAGTGAATTCCACGATTGACGAACCCCGGGGTGCGTCTACGTGTCGGTCATCAACAATCGCGTTTTTGGTCGATTGTGACCCGTTTCGTGGTCTATTACTCACCGTTTTGGGGTCCCGTAGTGATTTCCATAGTTATTGAACCCCAAGGTGCACTTACGTGTCGGTCATCAACAATCGCAGTTTTGGCCGATTCTGGCCCGTTTCATGGACTATCACTCACTATTTTGGGGTCCCGGAGTGATTTCAGCACTTGACGAACCCCGTGGTGCGTCTACGTGTCGGTCATCAACACTCGCGGTTTTTGGCGATTCTGACCCGTTT
>NW_025307334.1:0-723 GCF_018294505.1 Triticum aestivum
TGGTCAAAGCACATCCGTGCAAAGTCAAAGGGCTAGATCCCGTGGTCAAACGCTACAGGGTTAGGCGGGACGGGGGCCCTGGGGGTAGCAATGCCACCGGAGCATCGCATCGGGCCCTCATACATGCCGTACGGTGTGGTGGCATGTCCAAAGAGGCGGCGCGCATCTCCGGGTTGTGGCCCCGCTCAGGGACGGCGATGACACAGTAGTAGACATTTTGCGGTAACGATGCGGTGTAAATATTATTAAATACTCGGAGCGCGATAAAATCAAGAGTTTTTTACACGACGTGGGCACGTGTGCTATAGGACTGATGGTAATTTTTCATAGTTTTTGGTGATGGAGAAGTATCTGAACACTTCCCTCTCCGCGGATTGCTCTTCGCGTGTCTACGACTGTGGCCTGCGGCCTCCGGGGGCTAGCACATGCCGCCAAATCTTGCGTAGGCGGCCTCTCACAAGTCTGCAAGTGTTGTGGCAGTTGCAAACGCCTGGCCCGCGTCTCCGGGGTGTGCCCCCACCTCACGGACGGCACCGCCGCCGGCACCTGGAGGGGGGAAACGGACGCGTCGGGTCTACACGGATGGGGTCTTGCTGTGGTTTTGGCCCGGATGTTGCTCCAAAGTGTTCCTATCGGCTGACCTAACACAACCCGGTGGAGAGTTCCACTGGTCAAAGCCCGCGCGTGCAAAGTCAAAGAGCTAGATCCCATGGTCAAACGCTA
>NW_025307335.1:0-723 GCF_018294505.1 Triticum aestivum
CATTTTGCTCCGTATATAGTCAATATTGAAATCTCTAAAAAAGACTTATATTGAGGAACGAAGAGAGTATTTCCTTGATCAGTATGCTAGTTTCAAGCTCAAGATGTCCAATTGATCACTTCCAGGCAAAGTATGGACAAATGCAGGGTAGAGGTAATTATAATTGAACGCTTTCTTCTTTGTAAAATAGGCATAAGAAATTTATTTTTTGGGATCAACTCCAAGCCAAAAATACATAATAAATTCATTTTACTGGAACTTTCATAATCAAGTTAGGCTAGAGGAGCCAAGTTCAAAAAATTCAGGGTATTACTGGTGCTGATCCATGCCAACCACCATTCTTGGAAGAAATATCGCTCCAACGAAGGACTATCCCTTGTCTTCTTGGCGTGTTTAAGTTATAGTAGCATGATTCACCGAAATGGGATCCCTGCCCTCGGAGTGTATTCACAGAACTCCCTCACCTACACAAATATTAAAATGAAGTTATAAGATATAGTCTAGAATCTTACCCCGATTCACGGCCTTTCATTTATATAATTAGACACAAAGTACTATAATATAAGAAGCACACCAAAAAGTATTCATGTTAAACAGTAAGCAAGCATGACATATGTATATCAGCTAGAATCTACTGCTGCAAAGAGCCTAGCAAATTAACAAAAAAATATACCAATTCTTGGCATGATGCAGACCAAATCTACATATGAAGTTCTAAACCAA
>NW_025307336.1:0-723 GCF_018294505.1 Triticum aestivum
GAAGGTACCAAAGTAATCCCGGCAAGGAACACTGGACAGCGGTCAAGAATATCCTGAAGTACCTGAAAAGGACTAAGGAAATGTTTCTCGTTTATGGAGGTGACGAAGAGCTCGTCGTAAAGGGTTACGTCGACGCTAGCTTCGACACAGATCTGGATGACTCTAAGTCACAAACCGGATACGTGTATATTTTGAATGGTGGGGCAGTAAGCTGGTGCAGTTGCAAGCAAAGCGTCGTGGCGGGATCTACATGTGAAGCGGAGTACATGGCAGCCTCGGAGGCAGCACATGAAGCAATATGGGTGAAGGAGTTCATCACCGACCTAGGAGTCATACCCAATGCGTCGGGGCCGATCAAGCTCTTCTGTGACAACACTGGCGCTATTGCACTTGTCAAGGAGCCCAGGTTTCACAAGAAGACAAGGCACATCAAGCGTCGCTTCAACTCCATCGTGAAAATGTTCAAGATGGAGAAATAGAGATTTGTAAAGTACATACGGACCTGAATATAGCAGATCCGTTGACTAAACCTCTCCCTAGAGCAAAACATGATCAACACCGGAATTCCATGGGTGTTCGATTCATCACAATGTAACTAGATTATTGACTCTAGTGCAAGTGGGAGATTGTTGGAAATATGCCCTAGAGGCAATAATAAAAGCATTATTATTATATTTCCTTGTTCATGATAATTGTCTTTATTCATGCTATAATTGTGTTATC
>NW_025307337.1:0-723 GCF_018294505.1 Triticum aestivum
ACTCCGGGGGCCCAAAAAGAGAGTAAGAGTCCATGATACGGGCCAGAATCAGCCAAAACTATGAGTGTTGATGACCGACACGTAAGCGCGCCTTGGGGTTCAACAACTATGGAAATCACTTCGGGACCTGAAAACAGTGAGTAATAGTCCACAAAACACGTTAGAATTGGCCAAAATTGTGAGTGTTGCTGACCGACACGTAAACACAACCCGGGGTCATTTCGGGACCCCCATAACTAAGTAATAGTCCAAGAAACGGGCCAGAATCGGCCCAAACTGTGATTGTTGATGACCTACACTTAAGTGCACCTTGGGGTTCAACAACCATGGAAATCGCTTTGGGGCCCCAATACGGTGAGTAACAGTCCACGAAACGGGTCAGAATCGACAAAAACCGCGAGTGTTGATAACCAACCCGTAAGCGCACCCAAGGGTTCCTTAATCATGGAAATCACTCCGGGGCCCCAAAAAAGTGAGCAATAGTCCACGAAACGGTCCAGAATCGGCAAAAACTGTGAGTGTTGATGACCGACACGTAAACGCACGCCGGGGTTCGTTAATCGTGGAAATCACTCCGGGACCCCAAAACAGTGAGTAATAGTATACAAAAAAGGCAAGAATCGGACAAAAATGTAAGTGTTGATGACCAAAACGTAAACGCACCCCGCGGTTAGTTAATTGTTGAAATCACTTCGATACCCCAAAACAGTGCGTAATACTCCA
>NW_025307338.1:0-723 GCF_018294505.1 Triticum aestivum
GTAGTAGAGAGGGAGCGGCCAAAGCAATGTACAATCGTCTTTGTAGTGGAGCTGGGAGGGGCAAGGATAAGGGACGAAGACCGGGGTAACATGTCGGATGCGATCATACCAGCACTAAAGCACCGGATCCCATCAGAACTCCGAAGTTAAGCGTGCTTGGGCGAGAGTAGTACTAGGATGGGTGACCTCCTGGGAAGTCCTCGTGTTGCATTCCCTTTTTAATTTTTTTCGCGCCGCTTGCAAAACAAAACGCACGTGTAAGTAATATATTTACCGTGTTTTATTATTTCGCACGAGTGCGGTAAGTCATAGCTGGGTGCTCACGATTCACGGGTCCAGCGCCGGCGTTGTGGCGCGGCAAGCGTGCACTGGTGCGGTTGAGAGGGAGGGGTGGAAACTGCGTTAAACTCGTCTCCGTAGTTGAGAGGGAGCGGCCAAAGCAATGTACAATCGTCTTTGTAGTGGAGCTGGGAGGGGCAAGGATAAGGGACGAAGACCGGGGCAACATGTCGGATGCGATCATACCAGCACTAAAGCACCGGATCCCATCAGAACTCCGAAGTTAAGCGTGCTTGGGCGAGAGTAGTACTAGGATGGGTGACCTCCTGGGAAGTCCTCGTGTTGCATTCCCTTTTTAATTTTTTTCGCGCCGCTTGCAAAACAAAACGCACGTGTAAGTAATATATTTACCGTGTTTTATTATTTTGCACGAGTGCGGTAAGT
>NW_025307339.1:0-723 GCF_018294505.1 Triticum aestivum
TAATGGCAGATGGCGCTGTGGAGGTCAAAACCCTCTGAAGTGACCTTTCCCGTGCAAAGGAGCAGGCAAGGGTGAGCAATGCGGCTGCTGAGAAAGTGGATGCCGATTTGAAGGAGGAACATGCCACAGGGAGCCAGTACGAGGAGCGCGTATCCAAGATTGAGCAAGAGCTCAAGGACGCGACTCACAAGTGCGAGGTCCTCAAGGAGGACAATAAAGTGAAGGCGGCCGAACTCGCCAAGGCCCTACAAGACGCCCATGAGGCGAGGTCTGAATCCCGCACGACTCGCGAGGAGCTCCGACAGGCCAGACAGATAGCGGCTGGTAAGCCCATTCTTTTATAGTCTAAGTTTGGCGATCAGAGGTATGCTTTACTTAATCGACTATGGAGTTCTCTAGACTCCTTTGCGGATCTACCGAAGAGCGCGGCTTACGCAGCGCAATTCTACCGAGCCCAGGAGGGGCATATGATGGAGAAGTTGTTCTAGTCGCAATATGCGACTCAGGAGCGTTCGACGCTGCTGAACGACCAGACAGCACAATGGGCTGAGCTACACAAGATGTACAGAGCGGCCCTGAAGGAGATTATACTCCGGCTGTGGCCGGCTGAATCCGTTCCAAACTCTTATTTTGGCCTGGTGCAGCGACTCCTGGATGTCGTGCCCCGTATTGAGGCCATCAAACAGTCAGTGTGCATAGAAGGTGCACAGAAGGCTTTCGCTC
>NW_025307340.1:0-723 GCF_018294505.1 Triticum aestivum
GAAAAATCCACGTCACCACGTGCCAAACTAAAGATAAGAGCTCATCCTACACGCCGGCAAGATCTAGGTGGGGGCAGGAAAAATGATAAGGCGTTGGGTCGCTCGAGGAAGGGGAAAGACGTGGGTGGGCCCTACAGGTGCATGTTGTGCATGAGGGGAGCGGCTTACGGGAAACAGAAATCATCTGGCTGGAAAAAATTGTTTACCAATAGAATTCGGGGTGGTGGAAATAATAACTTGGCACTAAAGGTGAGAGAATTTTTATTAGGTCTGTGGCAGAGCCAGCCAGCGGCCAAGCAAGCCTAAGAGAGAGGCAGCCCACGCACCACTAGGTCCAGCCACCCTCTTGCCAGTCTATCCCGCCGCGGCCGCTCTCTCGCTCCGGCGCCGCTGTAGACTGGCCGCAGCTCGCCACCTCCCGCCTTGAGCCGTCCTAGACTCCGCCCCCCTGCTGTTTCTGACCTTGAGTTTACTTGTGTGCCGATTGTTTATAGGGCCGTTTTCACCGTGCTGAATCTCTTTTTGGCCCCGGTCCTTCTCCAATCCCGGCTCCGCCCCGGATCTCAACAAGCAACAGAAATAAATGTTGTACGTGCTATAGAGGCGTTTGTACAACAATTGTTCACATGTCTCACTGTTGTCTATCCTACACAGATTTAAATGCTGCTCCAGGTGAATACAGACCCTTGTCTAGCGGAACAGAGTGTGAACTACCAGGCGAAG
>NW_025307341.1:0-723 GCF_018294505.1 Triticum aestivum
GAGGCCTGTAATGGGTGTGACGCGGGGCAGTGGCGGCTCGGGCACGGGGGCGGGGCGGGGTGGGGCGGCCGGCGACGGGGTGGTGCGGGGCAGCGTTCGCTCGGGCATGGGGGCGGCATGGGTGATGGATGGCGGCAGCTCAGGCAGGGGAGAGAGAGAGGGGACAGAGAGAGAGAGGGGTGGGGTGCGGACCGCTTTTTAGTTAGGTCATAGGTCTTTACCGTCTGCTAGCAGACGACAAAGAGCCTAGCTAACGGATGTTAGTTTGGCCACTTTGTTTGTCATCTGCTAGCAGATGGCAAAGAAAGTGACCATTAGGTAGTTCTCTCTAGTGGGACACCCTGCCTCTTTGCCGTCTGCTAGCAGTCGACAAAGCTTCTATGTCTTCTGCTAGCAGACAGCACAGAGATGGCTGATGACAAACATGATCTTTGTCGTCATCTCTTTCTTCGCCGTCAGTTTTATGTAAGCTGATGGCAAAGACCTTCTTTGCCATCATCTAGCAGACGACAAAGAGCCGGCAAATGGCAAAGATCCTGATTCCAGTAGTGTAACCGTCAAAAAAGGTGCAAAACATTTGCGATGGCAGGTACATCAAACATGGTTCAGATTTTACTTGCATGTACGATGATGGGCATACAGTTGATCCAGACGAACTGTTTGCGATTAGACAGAACAACAGAAATGGGCAGCCATATCAATGTGTGTGCGATATACGGCATA
>NW_025307342.1:0-723 GCF_018294505.1 Triticum aestivum
CTCCTCCAGCAATGCCCAACCTTGGTTTTACCATTTGCCACCTAGCCTCTTTTTCCCCTGTGTTTCCGGAGCCCGAGTGTCATCTTATTTAAACCCCCCCGGGCCAGTGCTCCTCTGAGTGTTGGTCCAACCTAGAGCCTCTTGCAGCGCCACCTCGGGGAAACTCGAGGGCTGGTTTTAGTTTTACGGATTGCTTATCCGAGTGTGCCCTGAGAACGAGATATGTGCAGCTCCTATCGGGATTTGTCGGCACATTCGGGCGGTGTTGCTGGATTTGTTTTAACTTGTCAAAGTGTCTTGTAGAACCGGGATACCGAGTCTGATCGGAATGTCTCGGGAGAAGGTATATCCTTCGTTGACCGTGAGAGCTTGTCATGGGCTAAGTTGGGACTCCCCTACAGGGATTTTAACTTTCAAAAGCCGTGCCCGTGGTTATGGGCAGATGGGAATTTGTTAATGTCCGGTTGTAGATAACTTGAACCCTAACTTAATTAAAATGAATCAACTGTGTGTTACCGTGATGGTCTCTTCTCGGTGGAGTCCGGGAAGTGAACACGGTGTTGGAGTAATGTTTGTTGTAGGTTGTTCTCTAGTACTTCGTTCGAGCTTTGCCTTCTCTTCTCGCTCCCAGTTTCGAACAGGTTAGCCACCATATATGCTAGTCGCTTGCTGCAGCTCCACATATTACCTTACCTTACCTTTAAGCTTAAATAGTCTTGATCG
>NW_025307343.1:0-723 GCF_018294505.1 Triticum aestivum
AAGGGATCATCTTATTTACTACCGTCGTCCTAAGTAAACAAGATGCATAAACATGATAAACAGCACATGCAATCAAATAGTGACATGATATGGCCAATATCATTTTGCTCCTTTTGATCTCCATCTTCGGGGCTCCATGATCATCATCGTCACCGGCATGACACCATGATCTCCATCATCATGATCTCTATCATCTTGTCTTCATGAAGTTGTCACGCCAACGACTACTTCTACTTCTATGGCTAACGCGTTTAGCAATAAAGTAAAGTAATTTACATGGCGTTCTTCAATGACACGCAGGTCATACAATAAATAAAGACAACTCCTATGGCTCCTGCCGGTTGTCATACTCATCGACATGCAAGTCGTGATTCCTATTACAAGAACATGATCAATCTCATACGTCACATATATCATTCATCACATCCTTTTGGCCATATCACATCACATAGCATACCCTGCAAAAACAAGTTAGACGTCCTCTAATTGTTGTTTGCATGTTTTACGTGGCTGCTATGGGTTTCTAGCAAGAACGTTTCTTACCTACGCAAAACCACAACGTGATATGCCAATTGCTATTTACCCTTCATAAGGACCCTTTTCATCGAATCCGTTCCGACTAAAGTGGGAGAGACTGGCACCCGCTAGCCACCTTATGCACCAAGTGCATGTCAGTCGGTGGAACCTGTCTCACGTAAGAGTACGTGTAAGGTCGGTCCGGGC
>NW_025307344.1:0-723 GCF_018294505.1 Triticum aestivum
AGGCTTCAAAGGATTCTTTCATAGGGAACTTTTGGAGAACTTTTCTTAAGGAGTTCATTCAGAAACTTGTATTGAAACTTTCTTAATGAGCACTCGACAAACGCATTTCGAGAATATACACAAAGTCCCAGCTATGGACCTAGTGCGTCATCATAACTGAGGTCTCCTGCATTTCCCTACAAGTAATTGGATCTCATATGGAGATGTTTAGTGAAGTAGAATGGAAAAAACCGAATGCAACTACACAAGAACTAGTCTGTAACTGTCGTTCGGAATCAGTTTTGCGCAGCGTTAAGTAAAACATGGATATCTGACACATACGGAGTCCGTTTTGGCTCCACAAGTAGTCAAAACGTTTGTGACAACCAGATGCTTCAAAGGATTCTTTCATGGGGAACTTTTGGAGAACTTTTCTTCAGGGGTTCGTTCAGAAACTTGTATAGAAACTTTCTTAATGAGCACTCGACAAATGCATTTCGAGAACATACACAAAGTCCCAGCTATGGACCTAGTGCATCATCATAACTGAGGTCTCTTGCATTTCCCTACAAGTAATTGGATCTCATATGGAGATGTTTAGTGAAGTAGAATGGAAAAAATCGAATGCAACTACACAAGAACTAGTCTGTGCATGTCGTTCGGAATCGGTTTTGCGCAGTGTTAACTAAAACATGGGTATCTGACTCATACGGAGTCCGTTTTGGCTCCACAAGCAGTCAAAAC
>NW_025307345.1:0-723 GCF_018294505.1 Triticum aestivum
ATATTTTAGCGTGTACATTCACTCATTTTGCTCCGTATGTAGTCCTTTGTTGGAATCTCTAAAAAGACTTACATTTGGGAACATAGGGAGTAGTTTTTACCTTACTTCTGAAACCCTAAACATCAGCTCCGAAGTCTTCTTAACAAAAAATGTGCACTAACAGTCTTCAGCTCTGAAGTCACAGCAAGCACCAGCACCAACATCAGCAGCACAAGAACATTCTCTGTTGATGAGCATAAAGTTAACTCCAATTAAACTGTTTCTTTCCTCCAAACAAACCTTTAAAACAACCCTTAAACTCACTCTAAAATGGCCACCTTTGTTTGTTGGGTTGTGATTAGAAATGCGAAAAAAAGAACAAGGTGCAAACCAAACTGTTTACTTAATTTTGAAGCTTGTTACTGCATCTGTACTGTAGTAACGAACATAACAAAACGCTGATTTTGCCTCAACCTTACAAGTTAAACCAGCCAAGATATGAACGACGCCGGCGGCAGCCAGCTCCGGTGCCGGCTGAGACCCTTGACCTCATCCACCCTGCTATCCTTGAGGCTAAACACCCCGGCGCTGACGGCACTCTGGTTGTCATAGTAGAGTTTGCTGTGTGTCCCCAGATCGTCCTCAGATGTACTGATCGAGCCTGATATTGCAGCCATGGAAGTAATTCTGAAGCACACCATGAACTGAACCGTTAATTTTCCACTGCATAAGCAGCGACCAAAA
>NW_025307346.1:0-723 GCF_018294505.1 Triticum aestivum
CCTCCCCAACACCCCCGGCCCCTACTCCCACTCCACCACCCAGCCCTACTCCCACTCCACCATCCAGCCCTACTCCTTCGTCCGACTCTTCCGCTGCGCCGGACTCACCAGTACCCACCTTACCCCCTCGTGCTATTCCTACAGCAGCCCCGATTAATGATCATCGCATGCGTACTAGGGCCAAATCAGGATTTCATCAACCCCAAGACCGCCTAAACCTTCATACCTCCGTATCTCTCACTTCTTCCAAAGAATTACAAAACTGCTCTACTTGATCTCAATTGGGCCGCTGCCATGCAAGAAGAATATAATGCTTTACTTCAAAACAACACCTGGCAACTTGTTCCTCGTCCTCCCAATACAAATATTGTTTCTGGCAAATGGATTTTTCGCCAAAAGTTCCACTCCGATGGGAGCCTCTCACGATATAAAGCCAGGTGGGTTTGTCGTGGCTTTTCTCAGCAACAAGGAATTGATTACGAAGAAACCTTCTCTCCTGTTGTTAAACCTAGCACCATTCGCACCGTTCTTAGTGTTGCTGTCTCCTCTTCATGGCCCATTCACCAACTTGATGTTAAAAATGCTTTCCTCCATGGTTCTCTTCAAGAAACTGTCTACTGCCAGCAACCTCTGGGTTTTGAAAATCCATCCTTTCCAACTCATGTATGTCTTCTTCAGAAATCTCTCTACGGTCTTAAACAGGCCCCACGAGCTTGGTTTCAA
>NW_025307347.1:0-723 GCF_018294505.1 Triticum aestivum
ATTTGGAATGTTATACATTAGGTCATCATGCATATCATATTTTTCTCGCATTTTTCCGATCCTAGAAAATTTCACGCAACTCAAGGACCCTCGGAGAGAGTTGGAAGTTTCATTATTTTCATATTTGGGATTTCTCAAATTTTGAAAATAGGATCATTTGGATTTATTTAATTATCTTCATAAAGTTTTTCTTATAAAAATTTTTAGAGAGGGAATAATATGACTTTCCCAAATTTAGGAAAAATGAAGATTTAATAAATAAATCCATTTTGGTTTTGCCGGAGTTTTATTTGCGTTTTATTTGCCTTAGGGAAAAATGCGTGTTTTAAAAAAAAATTGCATTTAGGCCCCGAGTAAAGTTCATTTTTGTTCGACTCATTTTTAGGAGTCGGGGAAAGTTTACTGTATTAATTTTGGAGTTCGTTTAGATTTTTTTTTATTTATTTTGTCTCTCTGCGCGCGAGACCGTTTTAAAAAAAAAACTGCAGCGCCTTGGGCCAAAGGCCCAAGCTGCTAGCCGCCGGCCGGCCAAGGCCACCGCGCGCGCACGCACCAAGGGGGCCAGGGAGCCACTCCTTTTTCCTTGTCCTAGTAGGACTCTTTTCCTACTTCGTTTATTCCGTATCTAATCCTAGATCTATTCCTAATCCTAATCTATTTCTTGTCCCCTACCCCAAGCAAAAACCCTCCCCTCCCCAATATAAATACCCAAGCACCCCCCCC
>NW_025307348.1:0-723 GCF_018294505.1 Triticum aestivum
CCTAAACAATGCAAGTGTTTGAGGGTTTGATCTAATGCAATAAAACTGGGTAGTAGGAAAGATATGATCAAGTGTTACTTGCCTTGCTGATGATCCGCGTGACCTAGAGATTCGAAGTAACAAGCGGCGCACTCCGGGTGATCTAACGCAGACAAACAACAAGCATACAATAAGTACTCATCTAATGCACAGGGAAATCTCGAATAAAAGATCTAACCAGAGAGTTCAACTTAAGAACCCTGGTTGCAAAAGAATCGAATCAAATAAGGCATCGAAAGTCGGAACTCGAGAGAGAACGACTCGGTTTAGAAATCTGAAATTAGGTCAAAATTTCACAGTAGCAAAACTCTGTGAAAGTTGGTTAGTCGGAACGGCGGTTTCGTTACGAAACTCCAGGCGTTTGAATCACCTGATTCCGATAAACGAGCAAGAAATAAAACAGATTTGAAAATTGGATCGAAAATCGAATCAGAAAGATAACGGATTAAATCCGATTAAAAGAAAAACGACGAACGGTTTAAATAACGGACGTTCGTTAACAGAACCAATCCAACGAACGCGTTCATTGAAACGAACGGTTCGGTGAACGTTTGTTAAATAAGAAAACCAAAAAATAAAACCAATCTATTTTTTTTTTTAAAAAAAACCGAACACGTTTTTTTTAAAAATAAACCGGATCGGTTTTTAGGGAAAACCGGATCGGTGCGGGGCTACCTCCGGTGA
>NW_025307349.1:0-723 GCF_018294505.1 Triticum aestivum
TGACCTTTTGTGTGTTCAAAATGCACCATTGAAAGCCACATCATCATTTTTCAATCCTTTCTAACTTCATTTGTCATTTTTCATGCATTTACTAATTATTTTGAGCTATAAGACCCTAAAATTGAAAAGCATTTCAATTGAACTCTGAAAAGGTTGAAAGTTGGCATGATATCATCATTTCATGCACATACCATGTGCAAGAAAGTTGAGAGGGTTACGGCAAAAACTGGATGCACTTCGTGTACAAAACGGACAATCTCTTTCAAAGTATCAGGATTTATCCGGAAACTCGTCTGTTACAAAGCGATTTCATTTTTTTAAACCTTATTTGAACTCCTGACTTTTTGTGTGTTCAAAATGCACCATTCAAAGCCACATCATCATTTTTCAATCCTTTCTGACTTCATTTGTTATTTTTCATGCATTTACTAATTATTTTGAGCTATAAGACCCTAAAATTGAAAACATTTCGAATGAACTCTTAAAAGGTTGAAAGTTGGCATGATATCATCATTTCATCCACATAGCATGTGCAAGAAAGTTGAGAGGGTTACGGCAAAAACAGGATGCACCTCGTGTACAAAACGGACAATCTCTTTCAAAGTATCAGGATTTCATCCGGAAACTCGTCTGTTACAAAGGGATTTCATTTTTTAAAACTTATTTGAACTCCTGACTTTTTGTGTGTTCAAAATGCACCATTCAAAGCCACATCATCATTTT
>NW_025307350.1:0-723 GCF_018294505.1 Triticum aestivum
TGATTTTAAGGTCCCTTTGTTTAAGTGCAAATGGGTCAATCTGTTAGGCGGCGGGGTACAGGTAGACCCACAGTACGGAATGACAATAGTGGATCTGAAAAATCTTGGGTACACTGACGAACCGTTCGTCCTAGCCAATGATGTGGCACAGGTTATCTATGTGAAGGACATGTCTACCAAACCGAGAAAAAGAAAAGATAAGGAAGCGAATACATCATACGATGAGCCAAAGCGCCACATAGTTCTTTCAGGAAAAAGGGACATCCTGGGAGTGGACGGCAAGACAGACATGTCTGAAGATTATGAAAAGTTTCATGAAATTCCTCCCTTCAATGTCAAGGCTGACCCAAGCATCCTGATAAACAATGAAGATTATCCATGGTTACGGCGCAATAAGCAAATGACACAAGCGAAGAAAAAGTGAAGACTTTCTCCCGCGATAAGCAAATGCTATGTGGGTGAAATTATGATACCATCCCAACTTTCAACTTTTTCAGAGTTCATTTGAAATGCTTTCATGTCTTATGGTTCGAAACTTTGATACTTCGAAAGTGATTGTCCATTTTGTACACGAAGTGCATCAAGTTTTTGTCGCAACCCTCTCTACTTTTTGGAACATGCTATGTGGGTGAAATGATGATACCATGCCAACTTTCAACCTTTTCAGAGTTCATTTTGAAATGCTTTCCAATTTCAGAGTCATTTAGCTCAAAGAATGAATTA